>NC_133367.1:850584-928448 GCF_049309525.1 Garra rufa
TGTTCTGCAGTCAGTCATTATTGGAAAAATGACGAATTAAGGCAGGAGTGCACAACCCTGTTCCCGGAGATCCAAGTGCACCTGTCTGCAGCCTGCAGATCGAGGCGGGGCTGAATCTGGGGTGGGGCTGCACGTGGTCGCCCCGCCCACATGCCTTCTCATTGGTAGTAGGTAAATTAATGACGTCGACGCAACATCCCTCCCACAACTCATCTCATTGGTAGGTGAAATGGATTGACGCCAAATGCAGTTGGAAACTATACTTATGAATTATACGTTTAATATAAACGCTGAATCCTTTGCTTATTTATTCAGCTTTCAGATGTGTACAAATCTCAATTAAAACATACGCTTATGACTGGTTTGTGGTCCAAGGTTACATACATTTACTAGCATGTTATGCAATGTTAACCAGTGGTGTTTATTTACAGCTTTTTTTTTATTATCATTGTCTTAATTGTTAATAAGATACATAAATGTGGAAAATTATCAGCAAGAGTGTCCACTATCCTTATGTTATTAAATTAATAAATAGAAAAGTGTTGTTAAACATCAGACTTGTTTATAAATACAAACATTTATGACACATGAATGAATTATGACGACACATAAATGAATTTCACTGTTATTTATTTAAGATATTAATGTTCACAGTTATTTCTGATTCTCACTCCCGATCTTAGTGACACGCGAACGCAGTCTGGGTCCTCTGTGCGCAAATACATTAATTTTCTCTAAGAAATTGAAATAACACCCTATAACCATCTGTTGACCCTTCCCGAAGTATATCTACTAAATTGAAACATATTTTAATTTCTTCTAATTTCGCTATTAATTTACCATTTCGGATTACTTCCTTGTTTAGTCAAGCCAACTAAGGCATTTCTGGGGTCCGTTCTTCGTACCTCGCTAACTAAGTTAGCTGGATTTGATTGTTGACGATTTTGCGGGATCTTTGATCGTTCGGTTCTTCGAAGCTCATCCTGGACTTGCTGTCATAGCAACAGGTCCGTAAGCTTAAACCTGCTCGGAAGCAGGTTTATCTCATGTAAACAGGATTTAGGCTGCGATCCTGACAGGTTATGATTGGTGAAATGCAGAGGTTACATCTGATTGGTTAAAGAGCATGACTGACACGGACTGACTCACGTGGGAAAAGAAAAGTGTCTTGCAAGAAAGTGCATATAAATATATGTGAATATATACTACCGTTCAAAAGTTTGGGGTCAGTACATATTTTTTTAAAGAAATTAATAATTGTATTCACCAAGGAAGTTATTAAGTTAATAATTAAAAATGTATTAAAAGTTAACAATAAATAATTTACATTGTTATATATATATATATATCACAGGTTCCGAAAAATATTTGGCAGCACAACTGTTAATATTAGCCAACATTGATCATTCTAATAATAAATCAGCATATTGGAATGATTTCTGAAGGATCATGTGACACTTAAGACTGAAGTAAAAGCTGATAAAAATTCAGCTTTTCATTTCAAGAATAAATTCTATTTTAAAGTATGTTTATATATTTAAATATATATATATATATATATATATATATATATATATATATATATATATATATATAAACATTATTTTATATTGAAAAAACATTTTGCAATATTACTGTTTTTTTATGTATTTTTTAATCAAATAAATGCAGCCTTGATGAGCATAAGAGACTTCTTTAAAGACTATTACAAGTCTTACTAACCTCAAGCTTTTGAACGGTTAGTGTATAAAAAATTATAAATAAATAACATATCAAGGAAAAAACATGTAACATGGGCTGCATTAACGCATTTAATTTGTTCACTACTTTTTGCCAGCCCTCTCTCCTTGCTTTTCCAGCCTTTGCAGTTTTCCCTTGCGTTTTAATTAAACTCTGAAACTCCTGAAATCCCTCAATCAAGAGTTCTTGCTCTGCTGCAGAAAAAGAAAAAAATCACAGAGTTGCCGATCAATGTTTCTACTATCGATACATACCCCCTTTTAAACCACCCAGTGATCTCAGATCACTTCATCCAGCTATACTAATCATCAACATGAGGTGTGTTTGGAGAACCGGAATAGCGAGCTCATAGTTAGCGGGATGATTTGATCTTGGATGTGTCATTTGATCTTGGATGTAGTAAGCGAGGTACGAAGAACGGACCCCAGGTCAACTGCACTGTGCCATTGTATGAGCATACTTTGTTCGTTTTCTCTACATAATCCATTCATAATAGAAGAAAAGTGTTATTTGTCTAAGAGGACCAAACGTCCATGTATACCGTTTCAAGAATGACAGATGCCAGTTTAAAAAATAGAGTAATTCGGCTAAATATGCGCGATTCATTGCTATGATGGACAGTAAAAACTGGACCAAACATCTGACAAGCTGATGGCAAAAAGAGCTTAAATGATTCAGACTAAATTTAGAGTAACAAAACTACAGCGGGAACAAGTATGGTTAATAGATCAATAGATTTTAGAGTTCAAGATAAAACTTAAAAGATGTTATTAAATTTTATAAAATATTTAATATTCCTATCGATTCACATTGAGTGCATTATTAAATTATTATACCATAATTATTTAATATATTTGTAGTGAACTATATATTAGTATTTAAATAATTTACCCTTATAGGTGTCACGATATACACTAAACACACGAACAACGACGGAGTAAAAGTGAAGGTATTTAATAATCCAAATGAAGCAGGCAGAACCAGGAACACAACGTGGTAACATATAACGATCGACAAGACTTCAGTGGAAACACACACATTAAATAGACATGTTGATTACAAACACAGGTGTGGGTGATGATGGGAACAAACCAAGTAACAGGAAACAGCGGGGGGGAATGGATGGGAGAAACCAACTAAAAGTCCAGGGGTGTGACATTACACCCCCCTCCCGGAAAAGGCGCGTCCACGCGCCGACCGAACTACAAAGTCCTTAGGAGGGGGTTTGGGTGGAGGACGTTCTTCCGGAAGGGGGGCCAGGAATGAAGTCCAGGGTGGTGGCTGAATAATCCATGGTGGTGATGATGGAGGGAGGAGCCAAGGAGGAGACGGGAGGGATCCGGAGCAGGAGGAGCCAGGTGATACCCAGACCGCAGCCAAGATGGAACCCCACGGTGGAGCCGATGGAGGGAGGAGCCATGGTGGAGAGTGGGCTGACGACTCCCTGGGGCCGACCGACGGAGGCGGAGCAGGTGGTGGTAGAGCCCGAGGCGGAGACGGAGAGCCGATGATCCCGGGCGACACCGAGGATCCGGAGGGCCAAGGTGGAACCCAAGGCTCTGGCGACCAAGGCGGAGGCGGAGATCCGGAGGTCCGCGGCGGAACCGGAGCGACAGAGGACTGAGGCTGTGCCAGAGGGATGGAGGAGTTCCACGGAGCCGGTGGGATGGAGCGACGAGGCGTAGCCGGAGGAGTGGAATCCTTAGGCGAAGGTGGGATGACGACAGACCGAGGCGGAGCCGGAAGGACGATGGAGCGCGGTGAAGCTGGTGGACCGACGGGCGACGGTGGAGACGAGGGAGCTGAGAGACGGGGTGGAGCCGCAGGTTCGGAGGGCCGAGGCGGAGTCCGGGACTCTGAGGCTGGAGGCGGAGATGAGGAATCCTCCAGCCATGACGCCGATGGTGACTGGCATACCTGCGGCGAACCCACTGCACAGATGTTGAGCTGAGGGTGAGCAGAAGGAATGACAGGTGGCAGTGGTGACATGGCTGAAACATTTTCGTTATTGAACTGATGTAACTGAGGGAGGGTGGGTGGGAAATTATAACAGGTAGATAGTTCAGAGATTATAGAGAGTTCAGTCCAAACATCCTCAGAAATATCCATATCAGTCATAGAAAAATCCATAGTATTGTTCATAGCACAATGTCCCAGAATCCTATTTTGCTCACCCTCAGTGGTGGTGCAGTGGGTAATGCTGTCCGTAGCATTCTCAACCTCCACTGACCTCTCCACCGTCGCGGTTACTGAAGCCGGCTCACGCACCTGGTCTGACGCCTCGTGCCACTCAGGCTCCGTGGCGATCAGCTGCTCTGTCGCTCCTCCTCGCGATGGCACGCTGGTCGCGGCGGGCGGTAGCTCTCCGTCAGCGGTGGGCTCTGGCTGGTCTTCCGCAGGTCGGGGTGGTGATTGGCTGGGTTCTGGGTCGTGCTGCGAGACGTCTGCGTGGTGTGACTGGACGGAGTTGTAATCCTCCTCCGCTTCGTCAAGGCAAAGCTCTGAACCCCATGCACTCAGCAAGATGTTAATGTATTGAGTTAGGGTCCAGCATGGTTCACCTTTGGGCATGACGAAGCGGAGGTCATCATCCAGTCCACACCAAAATCCCTCCATAAGGCAGACGTCATCGCAGCTAGCAAGATGGCAAATGCTAATAAACTCCTCCACGTAGTCCTCAAGATCCCTGCCATCCTGGTAGATAAAGGTGGTATAACCTCCCAGAATGGCGTTTTCACTCCTTGGCCGGACGTTGATGGAAGCGAGTTTCATGACTGGAAAACTGTGCACACACAACGGAAACAAAAAGGACTGAAAAACAAACGCCAAAACAAAACGGTGGAAATCACAAAAAATAAACGGTTTGGGTCGATCGTTCTGTCACGATATACACTAAACACACGAACAACGACGGAGTAAAAGTGAAGGTATTTAATAATCCAAATGAAGCAGGCAGAACCAGGAACACAACATGGTAACATATAACGATCGACAAGACTTCAGTGGAAACACACACATTAAATAGACATGTTGATTACAAACACAGGTGTGGGTGATGATGGGAACAAACCAAGTAACAGGAAACAGCGGGGGGGGAATGGATGGGAGAAACCAACTAAAAGTCCAGGGGTGTGACAATAGGCTGTTTGTGTGTGAGCTTAATGATTTTCTGCACTTGCTATACTATATACTTAAGGACGGTAAAAGTACTACAATTTATTATACTAGTAATTTTATAATAAATCGAAAAGCAAGACGTCTTGAAAAATTTAGGGAGTTTAAAAGGCAGCTGCATAATAAATAATCCTGTGCTGCCATCTTTTGGTTATATTGGGTAATTCCATATTACGCTCCAAAGTCAATTGTCTTCTTTCTGTTTCATATTTCCTGCACTCTAATATGAGGTGTTCCACTCTTTCTTCATGCCGGCAATATTCACATTTCCCTGTGCCATGTTTACCTATTTTCAGTAATGTTTCATTTAATCCCGTGTGTCCAAACCGAAGCCTTGATATTATTGTCTCTTCTCGCTTACTCCTCCATGTACACCTTATTTCTCCATCTCTCCTTTGAATCTTATGAAACCATCGTTCTTTCCTATTTTCTTCCCATTGTTGTTGCCATTGTTTCTTTAATTTATTTTCAATAATAATTTTTGTTCCTCTAATAATAACTGTAAAATCAATTTGATTATTTTTAGTAACTTCCTTTGCTATTTTATCTGCTATTTCATTTCCCTTAACTTCATAATGTATTCAACGTCATTACTTTGCCACCAATGAGATGAGTTGTGGGAGTAACGTTATCTCGACATTATTAATTTACCTACAACCAATGAGAAGGCATGTGGGCGGGGCGACACGTGCAGCCCCGCCCCAGATTCAGCCCCGCCTCGATCTGCAGGCTGCAGACACCTACCTGCAGACTTTAGCTCCAGCCCTGCTTCGGAAAAGATGCCCGTAAAGTATCAAGTGCAACCTACGATATTAACTATTATTGATTCAGGTTGGAGCTGAACTTTACAGGATGGTAGATCTCCAGGAACAGAACAAACAATTAATGAGAAGTCCCGTAAGCTGAATCCTACCTGGCTCAAAACATTTAGTGAGGATTTTTGTTTTGTTTTGTTTAAAAAAAAAAAAAAAAGTTAAATCCAAAAGTATTTTTTCATGAAAAGCATGTTGAAGGTAAGCAGATCATTTCTTTAAATGATAAGCCATTTCATAAGCTGTTTATTCAGCGTAGTAACGCCTCTCCTCAATTGACATTCGTTTAAAAAAAACGGCCTCTGGTCTCTCTTCCCACGTATTAACAGACAAGAAGTGTTATAATAAAATAAATCCATCAATGCTGATATTTGCATTGTAAAATTTAATAAGTTGACTTTACTTAGAAAAAGTGAGGAAACCTAATGTACTAAAAAAATAAAGAACGTAAAAAGTGAAACAGGATTAGTATGTTGTACTGACAAATGTTTAGCTGGTTCACTTACATAAGAGTTCTAGTAACTAAAACAGAACTGTAAGGGGTCCTTGATCTTTAGTTAAGGTATGCTCTTGACTTAGTATTGCTACTCCCAGAATGCATTGCGGTATGAATAAATTATGCAATTGCTTTTTTTTTTTTTTTTGCTAATTTTATTTGCGGTCTTAGCACAACAAAAAGAGCAAATAAAACAGTTATTGTTACAATTAATAAAATAAACAAAATTGAATTATTGCTATTGTTGTGATTTGCATGCTGAATGTTAAAGTCTGTCAACTAAACTAAACCCAACCCAACTAAAAGCTATTTTATTTTGCACTGCTGCCTCTCACTGGTTTATTAATGTTGTTGGTTCCTTTGTGGCTACATGAATATTTTAAGTAAGTGTTACTTGAAACAGTAAGTAAATTGTTTTACTTGCCTTGAAAGTAGCTGTACCTTAATAAAACCTAGTAAGTGTAGCAACTAAGTAACGATAACTAACTATACCTGAACAGCCCTCAATTATAATTGCCAAAATACACAGACTGACAGCTAATTGTGCATCAATGTTATATCAAAATTAAAGAAAAAAAATGGGATCATGTCTCTTCGTCGTTGATGGTATGACCTAAGCCAGTGCTTTTCAAACCTGTCCTGGAGGCATAATAAAGGAGACATACAAAATGTGCAGGGCAGGGGTGCCTCCAGGACAAGTTTGAAAAGCACTGACCTAGGTTTTTCAACCTGTTTGCCATCTGGTGGTGAATATAATGAATCACAACCAGTGGGGTAAACATTTGATTCTGGAATTTGTTACTGTGTAAGGAATTAATTCGGTGTATTAAAATAATTAACATAAAATAAACATTTATTCATAAATTCTACAATAGGTCTATTTAAACAATGCCTAATTCCATATGCAAGGTTCACAGGGGCGTCATGCTTGTCATGTGACATATGTATGCTTATTAGTTTTATTTATTTTTTCTTTTCCTTCTTCCGCTATTCCCAAATGTGTTAACTATATCATCAAATATCTGAATTCTCAAATATGTGTAAGTAAATACATTTTGCACCTTTATAGATCATGTATAAAGGGCAATAGACTAGCCTAATGTTAATGTAATCTATTTAAATACCATATCATAAAATATGTTCAATAGGACTTTGTATTTAACATGATTTTTTAAAATTGTTTATTAGTGATAATTATATCACTTTCATTGTACAGAAAGAGAACGATCATTTTCACTAATTTCAGTCTAGCCAGAAACCAAGCACTCTAAAAAAAAAAAAACTCTATTTATAATTACTAAAGCTTTTTATACTGTGAATGAATACCCTACACCATACACTCTTCTGCACTTTGTTGTTTATGATGAGGAAATTCGGCAGAGAGTGCTGGGGCTTGCTCATTTTGCAACAGTCACGTGGTTCTCGTATAAAAAACGTGATTAATCTTGGAGAACTTTTAATGTCTCAAAATGTGGCAGTTTTAACAGGCATGTATACACTTTATTTATGTCTAGGCAAAAGAGCTTTGTAGACATCGTTAATGTATTTTATGACAAGTCATAGTTATGATAAGGTAAAAAAATTGCAGAACAGATATCTGGAATTGAAATCTTGACTACTTCCATTCTCAAATGGAAGTATGCATTCCATATCAAGTTCTTCTAGGGCTGAGAATTGGACTCTGGTGAGTGTGAGGCATGACTATGTGATAAATGGCTATATTAGAATACTATTATATTATGATTTGAAGAATATTTTATATTGAAATTTTCTGTTAATGCAGTACAGGTAATGACAATCATCTGTGGTCTCGATTCTGTTTAGATTACACAGAGTTTAGCTTTAAAATAATGATTGTATCTATCTCTCTTTTTTTTTTTTTTTGCATTGCATTGCATTGCATTGCATTGCATTGCTTTGCATTGCTTTGCATTGCATAAAGAAATTAGACAAGCTTAGCCTATACGTATATGATCGATGGATTCATGACAAAACCGCTTGGCATTGGCTACATAACGATGCCTGTCTGATAAATCACGTGATTGTAAGAAAACCTTATATATTGGGTTGCCAAGTGCTTTGAAGCTGGGATAACTGTTTCTAATTGTTTGCCTAATATTTATTCCCCCCGCCCCCAACGGTGTAAAGATGAACATTCCTAGAATTGTATTGGACTGAATATATTTTTATATTTTACCTAATTTTTCATTAAAAACTGTGTTAGATTATGAGTTTCAGGATTTTTCTGAAAACACATGGCAACCCTAGACCGTGTTTTGTTTTTGCAGAACAGAGACAGAGCAACACGCGTCAAAATCTAAAAACCACGCCCATCGGAGGGGGAAAACAATCCAACGCTCAGTGCTCTTTGACTGGTGGAAGCTGCCTCCTGTTATTTCTGATTTATAACAAAAGACAGAGCAATGTCTAAAAGCCATGTGACAATGTGTACAGTAAACAAGCTTTAAAAACCTAGAACTAAGTTTTATAAGCTGAAGACACAAAAGTTGAGCGCAACGTGTCATATTACTCTGAGAACTTTGCCAAATGGATGGAAACTTAACCGCGACAGGAAACAATTATTATTTTTAACCATGTCAAAGGATTATTTCACCATCTTATGTAAACCTGAGATGAGGATATATACCGAGAAACTTAATTGTATTAGTCGATGTCAGTGCTGCTTTTCCTTACCTTCTTTTTGTTATAAATTATCCAACTGAATGGCTCCACGTGAAACACCCTGACATTCACAACTATCTGTCCTTAAACGCTCGTTTTTTGGGGGGGTCGACAGCTTATGAAAACATAGTTCTGCATGTTTAGCTTGTTTAGTGTCACATAACAGCTTTTAAACATTGTTCTGTTTTTTTTTTTTTTTTTTTTGTAAGTCAGAAATTACAAAAAGGCACTTACCCGCAATGCAAAGTCAATGGAGAGATTGGATTGTTTTTCCCATGGATTGTATTTTTTGGGGGGAGGGGGCGTGGCCTAAACGCGCTCTGTCTCTTTACATAAGACGTGGATCTGACTTGCTTTCACAACAACAAAAAAGGAACTCATTGTCTCGATGGAATCTGTGGTAAAAATGAAGCCCTTTATTTGGGGTATTTTGCTTATGCATGGTAAGACTTTTTGTTTACTACATTCGTGTCTCTTTTAGTCAACAATAATCCTCGTGAATGTTTGCACAGTTTTGTAGCCTACCAGTTTTAAAATTAATGGCGCTGAGGTTCACTTCCTTGAAAGTGAGACCGAGTAGCAAAGTGAAAGTAGCAACGAGTTTTTTTTCTGCGTCAGCAGTATTTATTTAGCTTCCACATTGATGCGGTTATATGTTAATCGAAGTTTTGTTGAAATATCGCCTGGGCTTCGAAAACATACCTAATATATATGTTGTTAATCTATGTATTATTTATGCTTGGACTGGCGTAAGTTTAATTGGTGTTTGTTTTATTTTATTTTTTCTTGTTTGTTTACATACCAGTCGCGTTGTGGGTGGGCCTACTGGGCCTGGGCCCACCCACTTGCGCTTGGGCCCACCCTGAGTAAGTGTTTTGTTAGGACACAGATGTTTAGCTACTCTGTTCGAAATGCAGGTTTTGGTTATTAGCCAGTTTTTTTTTTTTTTCCTTATTCTAAATGCTTGTCCGTTGATTTGAATATGAATGTACTTCACCTGTGTATTAACATTCTCACACATGCTATTTAACTTTGAACATTCATTCCATTCAAAATTGTTCATGTTAATTTTATTCAGCGTATTGAAAGCTGGAGAAAAACAAAACAAAACAACAACGTTGAGAAGTGGATCTGACATTTTCTTCCTGTTTCATTTTATTCCGGTAAAGAATAACGTGTTCCGAATGGAACGGTCAGGGAATTAACAGTGCGTGCGCCGCTGCTGTAAATGGAGTTTACCAAATATTCTCTATCGTTCTGCCCGTAATGTTCACAATCCAAAGATAGGGAAAAGGAGTTTAACTTTGCTAAAGTTTGTGTATACCTGCTTGTTATATACATTTTATATTGAAGATACTGACTCGTTAAATTAAGGCCGACCCAAAATTACTACGGCCCATCCAAAGATTAAATCCTGGTGCCGCGGCTACACACTATATATATATTCATACATTATATTTAGAAAAGAATGTATAATTTCAGGTTCAATTAAAGTTGAGCTTCATAGACAGCATGTGGCCACAAAAAAATTATTTAGACTCATTTCTGTGAATATGTCTTTACCATAGTATTTGGTGGGAATAGCAAAAACTTTACTCAATTTGAAATAGACTTTGGTTCTCACTATAAACCCACTTCCCAATATGCATTATAAATGCACATACTGACTCAGAAGTTTCCTTTATATTTTGTTCCACTATCTCAGATGGGATCTATAATTACCTCTTCATTTATTCTCCAGGTGTATCTGGTTTTGATGCAGACAGCACCGAGATGGAGGGAAATTCAGTAATTCTACTCACTAATGTTAAAACAAATCAAGGAGACAGAATTAGATGGTATTTTAATAACACTCGAATCGCTCAAATCAGTGGTGATATCAGAAAGATCTGTACAGATGTTCAGTGTAATGAAGGTAATGAGAGATTCAGAGACAGACTGAAGCTGGATCGTCAGACTGGATCTCTGACCATCATGAACACCAGAACCACAGACTCTGGACTTTATTATCAAGAGACCATAATCAGTGGCACCGTCAGTGAAAAGATCTTCAATGTCACGATCACTGGTGAATCCTCATTTAAAGCAATTTGTATTTGTTTGAATCCCATCAATTTATTGTGTTTATGCAGACACAGTCAGAGCCTGTAAATGTATTCACATTTGATTGATCTCTTATACTGTGAAGTGGAATTTGTAGAATTGTTTGCATTGCTTAATCTCTGACATTTTTGAAAACCTTCTGTTTTCATAAGCATTCTTACAATGCAAAATATGTTTAGAAGCACACAACACACACAAAAATTGTCACACACAAAAAAAATTGTTCAAACAGCTGTTGGTTTGTGTTTCAGGTCACTCTGGCTCAGAAGCAGTGCAAATGGCAAGAAAGTGGAGCATGTGGAGCAAGGGAGCATCAGACACTTTAGACAACGGTGCAATACAAACCAGTTAATTTGCTGACTAGTTTTTTTACTTGTGTTGTTTAACTCACAACAGGATGTGCAGAACAGCAGCTTGGAAGGGGAAGCTAGTCTTAATCTGGTATTTTCAGATAATGTTTTATATTCAGTCCATTTGGAAAAACAACTTTAGTGTGAATTTGGCTATGTTCAATTACAATATGTGAGTAAAAAGAGTAAAAAGAGAAGCCTGCAAATATAAAGGGCGGACACTAGGCAGAATGCAAATGACAACGACATTATGAAAATTGTAATTACCACACGCTATATCTAGCGGCTTTAGGTGCCTTCCAATGAAAATAGATGGCAACAGTGACTAAGCAATACAGTGTTTGCTCATTGTTCTATACCGTGTCAGTAACTGATATCTTTTTTTGTTTAGGAGAGGCCAAAATCAATGGCTCTGATGGCAGAGATGAAGCCCATGTTCTACCAGGTAATAGTTCCAGGAAACACACAGATCTGCTGCATTTTTCATGGCCAGTGTGACTTGACACAATGCCCTAAGAAATACAGAATGGGTGTGCATCTGTTGAAGCTACATCTTCTCCAAGCCGTGCATCCTATGCACTTAAGAAAAACAGAAATGCTAGACATAAATTAGCTGAAGAAGTAATGGTTATTTGAATTATTTATTGAATTTTAAATATTAATTGATTATTTATTCTGTTTCATCAGAGAACCGTGCATTTGTCACAGGAAAACGGACCTACATATATTACGGTTGTCAAAAATAACACTGGTTACCCTTTGGCTAGTGTTAAATGATCATTAGAAGTTTGGAGAAAATCGAATGTGCGTCAGATCTGCATAATGTTTTAAAGAGACAGCACTGCTTTTAAAGTGAAACTGCAGTCTGTGCCATTAGGCCCTTTCACACATACAGTCTTTACTGATAAATTACAAGTACGTTACCATTAAGAGACCATGTGTGGACAGGACCTTTTCAAAAATACTGGTGAATTCATTAAGGCAGTTTAACAGTATGAGAACTGGAACATTAACAGTTAATTCCTGGTAATCTTAATTTCAGAAATCATGAGAGTATCACACTTTTTAACCGTTAACGTAACAGTTTAGTGCATTTTTGCTAAATGAACATATGCAAATATTTCTGCGGCTGTAGGCGAGTATGTGTGAGAAAAAAATAAAATAACGTGACAATTAGAGAAGTCTGTAAAATAGCAACTTTGTTAAAACACCCCTCCATATTTAAAAACACAACCCCAGGTTTGTCAGCCATTGAGAGATCATTACCAATTAATGATGCTAAATAATTTGCTGGTATTTTGAAACTGATGTGTGAATGCTGCTTTGCCGTTGTTTGGAGTTTTTTCAAAGCTTATTAAATGCTACAAAAAAATTTATAATTATTAAAATGGTAAATGGCCAAAATGCATTTAATAGAGACATTAGTAGCAGTATTGGTATCAGTGATACTGCCTTCATTATTAATTGTCTACTTAGTAAAAAGATGCCATTGAAAATGTTATTTAAAATATGCCATCTTGAATTCCTAATAAATGTGGCGCAGGGGTGGTTCTAGACCCATTTTAGGTGGGCTTTAACCCCTGTATGTCTTCTCAGCCCCCTTAAAACTATAATGAGCTATCTGAACGATCAGTCAAAGTCAACTTTATTGTCAATTCTGCCACATGTACGGGACATACAGAGAATTGAAATTGCGTTACTCTCAGACCCATGGTGCATGCAAGTAACATTAAATACAAAAAAGTAACATTAAATACAAACAATAACATTAAATACAGAGGTAGAATTTAAAAAAATATGAATAAATACAAATAACATATAATGTATAAAAATGACCAATACAATATACAAGTAAGGGCACCTGGTAGAGAGTGCAAACCATGTAAACAATATAGTGCAACAGAGCTTGTAAGTGTGTAAAAGTATAAAAGTGTCAGAGTAAAAGTGTGTGAGGTAGTTGGCAGAAACCAATGCTGCACAAAGTGACTGGTGCAGGTCAGTGTGTGTGTGTGTGTGTGTGTGTGTGTGTGTCAGTTCAGAAAGTTTGGGGGGCAGAGCAGGGAGAGAGTTGAGCTTCCTGACAGCTTGATGGATGAAGCTGTCCTTCAGTCTGCTGGTCCTGGCCTGGAAACTTCGCAGTCTCCTCCCTGATGGCAGCAGGCTGAAGAAGCTTTGCATTGGGTGTGAGGGATCAGCTGCTATGCAAAGGGCTGTTTTGGTGAGACATGTGTTGTAGATGTCTTGGAGGGAGGGGAGAGGGATACCAATGATCCTCTCAGCTGCTCTCACTATGCGATGGAGAGTTTTTTTGGCAGGTCACATTGCAGGCTCCAAACCACACAGTGATGCAGCTGGAAAGGATGCTCTCGATGGTTCCTCGGTAGAATGTGTACATGATGGGGGCTGGTGCTCTAGCTCTTCTTAGTTTGCGGAGGAAGTAGAGACGCTGCTGTGCTTTCTTGGCCAGTGCAGTGGTGTTGTTTGTCCAGGAGAGATCCTCAGTGATTTGCACACCCAGGAACTTGGTGCTGCTCACTCTCTCCACAGACGCACCGTTGATGGTCAGAGGAGCATGCTGAGTGTGCGCTCCGGTGCTGGTTCCTCAAGAAAGTTTATCATTCTCACATGTCTTCTTAGTTTAAATGTTAACGTACTCGCAGGATGTGATAGATTGTTTCTGTGCACGCAATCACCTGAATAAAGATAGCACACAGACTTCATGTGAGGGCCCAACATTGAGTTTCTTTTCTGCATCTTCTTGTGCAAATGCACGCAAAATTATGTCAGAATTACTGTCTCGATGAGTAGGCTATTCAGCACAGTTGGTTATGTCATACAGTAAGTAAACGTAAGCAGTTAAGAAAATATCGGATGTGTGTCAAAGGTATAACAGATCTGTGCATTTCCTGTGTTACTGTTTATTTGACGTGTCTTTGTTCCAATTAATTTATTTGTACTACTGATTGTGATTTTTTTTTCTTTTTTTTTTATTATTGACAGTGTGATGTTTGAATTTTGTGTTATTTAGGCTAGTATTGATTTTTTGCTGGGATCTATGTTTCTGTGGTGTCTAAAATGGATGATAAAGTAAACAATGAATGTGTTAACTTTAATTATTTATGGGGCCAGTGAATGTTTCAGAAGAGCAAGCTAATATTTGATCTATTGGCCCAACAGTAGATACTTATTTATTTATTTTTTCTATACATAGTTAATGTCACAGTGTGTGTAGCGAGAGTAGACTTACAACGACAAAATGCAATAAATCCTTTTTAATAAACTCCACAAAAGGTAATTCCAGTAACAGACAGGTAGGGAAACACGCACCAAGATAATGAGCTGACACAAACTTATAACGGACACTAATCAAATACAAACAGGTGAAGGTGACGACTATTACCCCAAATGCCATCAGCTAAAAAGAGCAGCAGTGTAGCATTGAAATCATGTCCATGACTCATACAGATGTCTAGCAGCTGTTTTTTTTTATTTTTATTTTTTATTTCTATTTTTTTATACAGGTATAGCATGTGTAGCAAATGAGAATCAATAAAGTTACAGAATATAATTTGTGGCAAAGGTCTTATGTTTTTCTCTTTTTTCAAGGCGATTAAAGCAACATTTTTTCAATAACTGAAGTATATGTTAAAAAGTATGAGATTTGGAGTTGGCTAACTTTTCAAACTTGTGATACAAAATTGTTAGATTCACATATTTGGGTGTCAACATTAGTGAGAATCGCCATACTTATAATAAAACTGTTTTATTTAAAATTATATGAATCATATTAAATAATAAAATATATGCATTGTTACTAATGTAAGCAAGCAGTGTAAAGATTTCAGATTTTTTTTTTTTTTTTTTGCATTTTGAAATATTTATTTTTAACCTGTTGAGCGGTACTTTCCCACATATGGGATTCTAATTTCATTCTTTGCCCCTGTGAGCAGTGGCGGAGCTAGAATTTTTTACATGGGGTGGCCAGGGGGTGGCCACTGCTATTTCAGGGGGTCCTCACACACGAACTCTACTCATAAAGTTGAAATAATAAATTAAGGAATTCTAAAGTTTTATTTGCAAAAATAATGCTGAGTTCATTTACAAAAACATTAGCATAAAGAAAAAACAACTAAACAAAAAATACTGCAATTAGAGCATACATCAAACCCGGATTTGAAAACAAAAACACAATTTTAGTCATCACTTACAAACTTATCCTAGTTATGTTTAAAACAACATAATTCTGCTGTTCTGATGAGAACTGGCAAAATGTTTCACAAATTCATCCATGTTGAGGGAGCGTGCCCTCCTTGACTCAACACTGAGAATCCCTAGGTGACTTTAAGGTGGGTTTTAATAAGTTTTAACGCAGAGAAGCTTCTCTCGCAAGTTGCATTGCTCACTGGTGTAACGGGACATTTTACAAAGTCCAAATAACATTGTTAATTAAATATAATAACTTATATACAGGGCACAAAATTCACTTTTTCAATTTTTACCAAAAAAAAAAAGGAGCACCCAATTTCTTTTTTAGTAATGCACCGATATTGATTCTTCATGGTCTATTCTGATTGCCGATGTTTCACAAGCAAATGGGCTGATTCTGAAAGCCTTTTTTACATATTTATTTTATGCCTTAAGCAAGGGACAAGAAGCCATTTATAGGTACAGCCATTTAAATTTGAGACAACCACTGCATTTTTCTATCTATATTAATCTACATAAATAACAAAATATATTATAAATGACAAAAATAAACGACACAGTTCTTTCTTAGTCGTGTAGAATAAATGCAGCCATAATCAAAGTAGGCTACTCTTTCAATATTCAATGTGCAAATAGAGACCGAATCTTTCAAGATTGCTTTTGAATGCGGTGCGCGTTTTGGTTTCGTTTTAATGATCGCGCGAAACTCTCAGAAGCGCTGAGCGTGCATTCTACAATACAAGAGATTACTTTAACAAAACCAATTGAAAGTGGGAGGACACAAACGGGATTTTGAAAAACGTGTCCCCAGAGAAAATTAGTCTCCCACTGAGTTATCATATGATGTGAATGTATGGCGCGTTGTACAGTAGCTTATATTTTGACTGATACTTAAAATGTAAAAATGTAAAGATTAAGTTCAAATGGTTATGTAATGTTGGAGCGAACAGCAACCTGTCACTGCATCAGCTCACAGCACTCTGTGCTGTAGTTAGGCTACCGAAAGTTTTGTAAAGAAATGAAACCAAGTTGCATCACAACAATTTCTCACTCTTGCATAAAATATAATTAGATTTTGGGAGCATATGCGACAAAACGGTCGCAATTTCGAGCCCTGTACATACATGGTATGGTACATGGTATCAGGGCCGGATTTAGCCAGCCCCATTAGGGGGTGCATGTAGAATATTGGGGGGGCAAGTGTGGGTGAGCTTCTCTAATTATCTATGCAAAGAAAACTATACTAACTATGCTGTCATCATATCAGTCCACCTATCCATATCTCTATCCTCTCCTTTGATCCATTTGATTTGTCTTATAGGTTTTATGTTTGATGCCCTACCCTCTGCATTTACCCGGGCTTGGGACCGGCACAAATAGGACACTGGCTTGTGCCCTTTTGAGGCTGCATTTAAGTTTTTTTTTTTTTTTTTTTTTTTTTTTACTTTTTTAAATCTATCTATCTATCTATCTATCTATCTATCTATCTATCTATCTATCTATCTATCTTTTCATTTTTTTGTCTTTTTATTTTATTCATATACTTTTTTATTTCTTTTTTTGTGTATTTTTTTTACAATTTTTTTTTTTTTAAAGTATCAGTCGTCTGCTTTTCTGTGCAAAAAGACTAACAAATGCATGCATATCTAGGCCTGTGGTTATGCCCTTCTCCTGAGCCAGAATAACTACATTTCTTTTTCTTTCATGTAGCAATAGTGCGGCGGAAGGGAGTAAGAACACGAGACAAAGTGGAGAAAGAGCTTTAGCATGATGCAGATGATATTCCAATCACAAGGGAGGTCACATACATGCGATGGAGCTGAGGAAATGCATTCTTATACCCGTGTAGATATTTGCAAACGGTAGAGAGGTCTTCAAACTCTACATTGCCATCATCATCAGTCTTTTTAAATTCTTTTCCAGTCTTTTTGCATTTCAGTTTCCACAGACACTAGTCCATATCGCGATTTGAATTAAGTGACAGACCAACTTTTGATTTATTAATCCAAAAATCGACGAATTCTGTGGTATTCCGCGCTATAGTAAAGTCGGTTTTTATGAATGGAGTGCGCGATCCCGTCCGTGTTTTCGCAGAGGAGACATTGTAAACGCGCGATCATGTAGAGACAGAAATGACATACCTTCGTGTAAATAGGATAAATAACATAAGGCAATTTAGTTTGTTTGTTTTATGAAATTCGGAATTTTGCATGCCTTTACGTTTGGGGGGGCAGTCACAGCATTTAGGGGGGCATTGCCCCACCTTGCCCATGCCTATATCCGGGCCTGCATGGTATGTACATATAATACCATAGCACAGATGAAGTATAGCGTTAACTATCTGAAGTGTGAATTGATCTCTATAATCTCATTAAGTTAACTGATGTCGTCGTTGCCTAGTTAATTTACACAACGGATAATAAACGTTACCCAGCAAACAAACCTTATGATAAACTATAAAACGTACGGTATTTCAAAAATGATGTTTTATTATTCGTCTTACATTGATGCTCATGTCTTTGGCTCGTCTTGATTTGGAAATGGCTTAAGCAGCGTTACCGGCAAAATTCTAAAACTTCTTTAGACAAATGAGATGTCAATCAGCATCAGGTACTGCCAGCAGCAAATAAAATTTTGGGGTGGCACCCGGGGTGGCCAATCGGATGTCAGGGGTGTCCAGTGCCACCCCGGACACCCCTCTGGCTCCGCCACTGCCTGTGAGTACGGTCCCACATGTGGGATTTAGAATGTTCGCTGACATCAAGCAACTGCCAAATTCAAACTGCACTTTCGCGCGTTGTCTGGTGCTGAGCCAGAGACCGAGGTCTGCGCTTGTCATATAATCACAACTATGCAGTGTTTTAAGCCACATACATAACACCTATTTTACTAGTAAAACAAGTCATTTAGTGTTTGTAAAATACACACAGATGTCTATGGAAGCAGCAAACAGAAATCCATTCAAATATAATGTGCCGATGTGTTTTATTCATATCACATATTGTACAGTAAGTAACTAAAACGTTCACTCATAGTGTTGCTGCATCGCAATTCGCCTGCTAATACTACTCCCTAAAAGTATGTACTCTTTTTGTGAAGAAAAAATACATACTTTTGAGTACGTAGCAGAATAGTAGGCGAGCTTTGGGACATACTTCTTCGTCATAACTGTTTTTTAACGGACGCTCTGTTGCTTAGTTACCTGAATCCTGATCCTGTCACTGTTTAAACTGCCCTGTCAATCATCACAATTAACATTATCTACATTTCGTTTAATTTATTTTCCTACCGTATTAGAGAGAAATGAAGAGGCACGTCTTTCAGGAGTCTTTCATGCCGAGAACTGCTCGTGTTTGCATAATTATGCATTTTAAAGGTGCAGTGTGTGGATTTTTGCGGCATCTAGCGGTGAGAGTGTGAATTGCAACCAACGGCTCCTGTCCACCGCTCACCCCTCCCTTTACAGAAGCTACGGTGGCCCACACGGGATTAAGATGTCGTCGTTTTAGACAGCAAAGAGTAATGAGGCTTCTTTTAAAACGTAAATTAAGTAATTATATTTACTTAATAATTAAATAAAACGATGTTATTGTGAATATTACAGTTACTTGTTTATCATTGTGTCAGTGTTTTTCCGCTAGAACAACAGTGATGAAACGTGATCTGTAGAGCAGTTTGTCCGTTTAGGGCTACTGTAGAAACAATACTGCGACTTCCATGTGAGGGGACCCGCGGTGTATGTAGATATAAACTGATAATTCTAAGGTAATAAAAACATAATGGTTCATTAAGTAAGGTCTTTATACATCCCTGAAAACATAGTTATGTATACTATATTGCATTTCTGTCTAGAGATCCTCTTAAATATTACACATTGCACCTTTAAACGTTAATGACCAAACCTATCATTATAAAAGTTCATAATGTTGCTGCACATTAAATATAACACGGATAACATTTAAAAATATATATTTTTTATCAGGTTACACACTGATTATTTATCACTCAAACCCCTTTCTCTACCTGTCCGTTGGTCGCACATATCCTCCATGTTTGTAGTTTTTTAACACTTTTTATGCGTGTTTGTAGTTCTAATCGAATCCTCGTTCACCGCGCAATGTGTTGTGGGCAATATTAGCCGTTAGAGTGTGCATTGATCCGCTCTTCGAATTCTGAAGTTAAGTAGTAGACCATCTGAGAATCTTTGGAATACTTTTTTAAACATACTACGATTTGGGACATACTAATTCTATTTTCGAATACTATTTAGGACGGATAGTTTGCGAATTGGTACGCAGCATGTGTCTGCGTTGTGTCACGTGACAAGCATGACGCGTCGCCATGGAAACAATAAGAGGAAACCTAAAATAATGGTTGCTTAAAAAATACTCTGGAGGGTCAGCTAGAATATTTTAAACTCACCAGTGAAAGGATTAATATGAACATTTTAATGACAGTTTATTTGTTAAACAAAAACAAATAAACAATACTGGGGCCCTCAACACCTAAGACTTTCAAACAAAAGAAACCACATTATTTATTTATTTATTTATTTATTTATTTATTTATTTATTTATTTTTATTTTTTTCCACAAAATGTTTTGCTCCATCAATGTTCAATTTTTTTTTTTATAAAAATAAAAAAACAATTAACACAAAATTAAATGATTATATATATATATATATATATATATATATATAATATATATATATATATATATATATATATATATATTAGAGAATAGTGTCACACGTGTGATAATAAAAATGGTTTAAAAATATAAAAATATATAATTATTGGGTCAGAACTAAAAACTGCAAGATGTCTGAACAGGCACATGATTAATGTGTTTCCTTATGTATGAAATGTAATGTTCTTAAACTGAATAATTCATATTTGATTAAATTACAGATTTTCTGGTGTTTTATCATGTTGCTATCAGGTCAGCCTAATAGCTGTCTTCATCTATTCATTACAGCTGTAAAATCTTCAACATTGAAGCAATCTTCAAGTAATAGAAATACAAAAGTAGCTGTTGGTACCCTGTTGGCCATAGCTGCTGTTGCTGCTGCTGTTGGTCTGATTTGTTTCTTGAGGAAGCGTAAACAAAAAATAAATAATCGTAAGTATTACAACTGACAGTGCAAGAGAAACATAATAAGCTTTACTGTGCTACTTTGGAGTTGCAATATGTAAAAGGTTTGTTAGTAATCATGTTTGTGATGTGTGTTTTCTCTGTGGCTGTCTCCCACAATAAACCTTTTTTTTTCTAATTCCTTTTTTTTTTTTTTTTGCTGTGTAAAAAACTTAAGTAAATGTGGTGTCAGTGAAAAAGGAAGATTATGTCATTCTAAACACTAACATTTAACAATGGTGACACGGTTTCTGTGGATACTGTGGATGTTCACACGTTTACACTCTTTTGTAGGTCAAATCAGTGGAGGGACCCGTGAGATATGTGATGAAACCAAATTTAGAAACAAGCTGATGCCGGGTGAGAAGATTGGATCAGATGAAATTTGAGGCTTTGGTTTAAATACATACTTTGTGTTTTCTTAAACAAATATTGGAATGCGCATGGGCTCATTTTGGGCTACAAGCAGAAAAAAATGTCATGCCATCATCTAGTAACCCGAGTGTTTCAATTCCGAACACTTATTAAACATGTAAAATGTGTTTCTGAAAGGTGTACCTTTTACTCTGCGCGCTTCCTAATGCCTGGGGCTTCCCCTTAGCACAAGTTTGCGAAATCTCGATGAACACAACGATAAACAGAACGATCACACTGTGTGCACATAGACAAGACACGTCTCTCACTGCGCAATCTTGATATTTATTTGCAGACTTACTGTATTTCAAAATATGTGTCTTGGCGAGTATGCACGCAAATGGAATTTATTACATCTTGTGAACATTTGGGGAACTGTAAGGGGAAAATCGTTAGGTGTGTAACATTATTTGGGAACCATGCATTACAGTAGGCCATATAGTCCATCTGTTTAGCTAATGTAAATCTGACAATAAAAAGAGACGCTTGCTGTAATTGATTTAACTGCTTAAGTGGTTTTAATATTCAGTTTATTTGCGTTGAAACTGAAGTGATTTTTACATTTGATTATCCTACATTTGTTTTCCTTACTTCTGCTTCTGTTCAGATGTTTATTAAGAGTTTAATTGGTTCTTTCTGTAAGGCCTATTATATTTTTCTACTGTTTTACTGAAACTGTAATTATGTATCAAAAATTAAGCAAATTGTATATTTTTAAGTTTAGCAGGAAAGTACACATTAATTAAAATATTACTTTTATATGTTAAATGTTTATTTCTAAACATTTGTTAAACACTTGTAAATGTAAGCATTCAGGAATAAAAATAAATAAATAAATATGCTTCTTTTAGAACTGCATTCATTTAAAATTATAAACACTGGTCTCTGTCTTGAATGACTTCTACTTGTGAATAATCTTTTTCACTGTGCAATGCTGGAAATGTCCATATTACCCCTCCCAGACTGATGACTGCAATAATTGCTTCTCTAAGATCATTTCTGATGTCTTTCCTTTTTTTTTTTGGCATTATGTTAACACACTCCAGACCAGCAAACTGCCAACACTTCTGCTTTCACAGAGGAGCTATTAATTATTGATTAGCAGCGCCTGACTGCTACTTAGTCTGTAGTTTAACCCTCTGTCAGACATTACTTTTCCATTACATTACTTTTGGCCTAGCTTTTGTTAAATAAATAAGGACATGGAGTTACACAACATGTGTTGTTGTTGATCTGAGGTTTTACTTTATATATTTGTCCTGATATGGATAGAATTTTGGATATTTGGAGGCATATGGATATTTGACTCATTTCAATGCTATATTTTTAAATATTGTGCTTTTATTTAAAAAAACTAACAAGGTATACAGCATAAATGTATAACTTGTTTATTACTGTTATTATTATAATTATGCTCAAAGCTGTACCTTAGATGATTTGCTACTGTTTGTATTATAATATTAATTCAGCCACTATTTAACTAGTATGTTCTTAAAAGAAGATACAGAGACAGACTGAAGGTGGATCATCAAACTGGCAGGTGCTGTGATGCTACATTTATTTGTATTTCTGTTTAGGAAAAAAAAAATTATGCATGTCCAGCATCAGTGTGTCTGATCTCAGCATCAGTCTCTCTCTACTTCTGGAGGTCGATCAGGCTAAAAACACCCACAGCTGTGTGCTCAACAATCCCATAAACTGTCACACAGTCAACTTGGCTACGGACAAGAAATCACTTTTACTAATGTACAATTTGCCATCATGCTGCGCTTTGTTATCTCAGATGTGTTATTGTGCATCAGAACCTGTCAATATACCCAATTTTCACAAACAAGGCCCATTTTAAATTTTAAGAAGAAAATCAAGTTCTAAACGAAGAAAAAAGTTTGGTCTAAAATGAATGAAACATAGAATTACAGTAAAATGATATATACTTTTCAATTTCTTACTGCCTCAAAAGTTACCTGCCAATGTATATCAGCTTATTTTAGGCTGAATTAACAAACTGTGTCCTGTGTCTTTAGTCATCTTATGCCCACTCAAAGATTAATTAAATCTAAATAGGCCTAAATCTTATAAAAAACGTGTTTTTAGCATGGCAGATGTAGATAGTTTTAAAATTATTATTATTATTATCATTATTATTATTATTATTTAGGAACATATATTTTAGTTGAGAAAATGTTTCAAATGGATTATGCTGAACATTACTAAAAATAAAACGTCATGTCCTAGCGGGAAACGGTTTTACGATGCCACCTGCAGGCTGTCCTGTACAACAGCCATAAACCGGGCAGCATTATGCATCCTCTAATCTATATTATCAATGCCACAAATATTAAGAAATATTGAAAATGTTTCCAATCGTAGGAACGTTTTTCAGTTAGATGTCATGTACTCCATAGGAATATAAACATTTGCTTTATCACCTCTCAAGCCTGATGGTCCCCTTCACTAAACACAAACAGCAAATCACAAAACAATCATGTGACTTTCTGAAAACGATACAATTCGGCTGTTCATTGTAAATTTCACTGTTCGACACACACTGAACCGCCGGTGTCATAACTTAGCATGAAGAACCTCGGCTTAATCTTTATTGTCCCAGTATTCGTATACGGTAAGTTGTTGTATTTATTTATTGTTTTTTTTTTTTTTTTTTTTTTTTTTACAAATTATTTACGTGTCATTAAGAAGTTGGGTCGCGGCTTTCGGGAAGATGGGAAGATGGGAAGATGGGAAGATGGGAAGATGATAGATAGATAGATAGATAGATAGATAGATAGATAGATAGATAGATAGATAGATAGATAGATAGATAGATAGATAGATAGATAGACTAAAAATGACTTTAAGACCCCCCTTATATAGGACAATATTTGGCCGAGATACATCTATTTGAAAATCTGGAATCTGAGGGTGCAAAAAATCAAAATACTGAGAAAATCACCTTTAAAGTTGTCCAAATTAAGTTCATGCATATTACTAATCAAAAATTACATTTTGATAGGTTTACAGTAGGAATTTTACAAAAAAATTTCCTAATGATTTTTGACATAAAAGAAAAATCAATAATTTTGACCCATACAATGTATTTTTGGCTATTGCTACAAATATACCCCAGCGACTTAAGACTGGTTTTGTGGTCCAGGGTCACATATATTTAGTCTGAATTAAATCTTATTCATGTTTATGTGGTCCTGGACCACAAAACCAGTCATAAAGGTCCTTTTTATTTTTATGTATTTATTTATTATTTTTTTAATTTAGATTTATACATCAAAAAACTGAATAAATACGCATTCCACTGGATAGAACAATATTTGGCTGAGATACAATTTGAAAATCCGGATCTGGGAAAATCGCAAATGAAGTTTTAATATATGTAAGGTACATTTACTAAATATCTTAATGGAACACGATCTTTATTAAATATCTTAATGATTTTACTACAAATTTACTCATGCTACTTAAGACTGGTTTTGTGGTCCGGGGACACTTCAACATAAGCATTCAGACCCTTTGCTACGACGTTGAAATTGAGGTACATGCCTTTTCCAAAATCTCTGAGATCGTTCTAGTTTATTCGGTCTAGTTTAGGTTCAGGCTTCATTTCTGCTTTTTTTACTGCATGTGAACTTTAATGTATAGCCTAAATGACTTTCTGTTCTGCAGTCGTGTCTGGCATTGAGGCCGATGTTGTGGAGTCAGTATCAGTGATTGTGGGAGATTCTGTCACTCTACAGACAGATGTAACTCAAATACAGAGCAATGATGTGATTGAGTGGATCTTTGAAGGATATGTCATTGCTAGAGTCAACAGTGACTCCAGTAACAGAGTTAATGTTACTGTGAAATTAAGAGACAAACTGCAGCTGGACAGTCGGACGGGAGATCTCAAGATCAGAAACATAAGAACTGCAGACTCTGGACTCTATAAACTTGATATCAACAACCGCAGAGGTATATCAAAAAAAGTCTTCAATGTCAGTGGTGAGTGAGTTTGTCGGATATTTCGTTGAGGTTTCAGACTCAAGGTTGATGTGTTTGCTGACTGACAGAACATTTCTGTTCATTAGGTGTGATTGATTTGGCATCAGATGGAGTGAAGGTCATGTCTGTGATGGAGAGAGACTCTGTCATTCTACCCTCAGGTCTTACTAAAATACAGAGAGATGATCGGATAACCTGGAAGTTTAAAAACACGCTCATAGCTAATATAAATCGAACAGCTGGAATCTTCTCTACATATGACGATGTTCTTGATGGTAGATTCAAATACAGACTGCATCTGAACAATGTGACTGGATCGCTCATCATTACTAACGTCAGACCCAACATCTCTGGACTTTATGAAATAAACATCAGCAAGACCAGGAGCAGATTCACTACCCACAAAGCATTCAATGTGACATCTATCGGTGAGTCACTGCAATAGTGAAATGCATTAAGGATATTTGGATCAGTAACAAAAACTATTTCTGTTATTAATTATTCATTCTCACGTTGTTCCAAACCCTTAAGACCTTCATTCACCTTCAGAACACAAATTGGGATATGTTTGAGGAAATCCGAGAGCTTTCCGACCCTACACAGACAGCAACGCAACTGAAATGTTATAGACCCCGAAAGGTGGTTCAACCATAATTTTCTGAAGCTACAAGAATACTTTTTTGTACAAATGCATATTGAATTGTGAAATTCCTAAGAGGAGTTTACATGAACACATTTGGCAATAAAGAATTTTCAAGAGAACATTATGATATACAAATTGGAAACAAAAGATACACTTTCCATCTGATGCCTGAAATTTTCTTAGTGGCGCTATAAGAGGGGAAAAAACTTAAATATGGCTATACCTATGCAACTATTTGTCCTATCAACATTTGAGCACGGCCTTGGTGCAAAGTGCCACAAGTGCCTATAAGGACATTTGCAAAGCAGTAAAAAGGTGGGTGATTTTTGAGGTCTACAAGACATCATATGAATTAGATTCATAATATATTCTTTACATACACCATTAGGCATAACATTATGACCACTGACAGGGGAAGTAAATGTCACTGATTATCTCTTGGGCAAGCGATTAAAAATGGACAAGCGTAAGGATCTGAGTTTGCCAAGGGCCAAAATATAATGGCTAGACGACTGGGTCAGGGCATCTCCAAAACTGCAGCTCTTGTGGGGTGTTCTCAGTCTGCAGTGGTCAGTATCTATCAAAAGTGGTCCAGGAAAGGACCAGTGGTGAACTGGCAACAGGCCCATGAACAAACAAGTCTGATCCATGCGGTCCCACCTCACATCTTATAGGACTTACAGGATCTGCTACTAACATCTTGGTGCCAGATACTACAGCACAGCTTCAGGGGTCTAGTGGAGTACATGACTCAAAGGGGTAAGGGCTATTTTGGCAGCAAGCGAATGGACCAACACAATATTATCAAGGTGGTCATAATGTTAAGCCTGATTGTTGTATATTGGTGGTTGAACCACTGATGCCACAAGCAATAACTTTCTGGGTCTTGAACGCGCCAGTTGCATTGCTGTAAGCGCAGCGTCAGAAAGCACTTGGACTTCATCAAAAATATTTTAATTTGGGTTTTAAAGATAAATAATGGTCTTACAGGTTTGGAATGGCATGAAGGTGAGTAATGAAAGACTTTCCATTCTTTTGTGGGTGAAGATTGCATAGCCTTTTGTCGCAACTCATTAGAAGTTCCTAGTGACACTTTTTAAAATAAAGGTGCTTTAAAAGGATCTTCAAGGTGATGCCATTTTTGATTCCACATAGAACCATTCAGTCAAGGGTTCTTAAAAGAACCATCTCTTTCTTACCTTTTTACAATCTGAAGAACCTTCTTTCACCACAAAGAACCTTTTGCGGAACAGAAAGGCTCTTCAGATGTTAAAGGTTCTTTATGGAACCAATTAAGGTAATTTATGACATACTGAAGCACCATTACTTTAAGAGTGTAGCAAGGCTAAAGTCATGGGTTCGATACCTAGGGAATGTATGAACTTCGTAAATCCTTATGTTTTACTGTCTGCTTTATCTGTCTGTGAAAGTTCTTCTGTGTTTTAATGTCAATGCAGATGGAGAGAACAGGCTGTCGGTGATGGAGGGAACGTCTGTCACTCTAGAATCTGGCATTTCTAAAATAAACAGTGATGACGTAATTGTATGGAGGTCGGAGCACGGAGACTCCATCATAGCAAAAATTGATAGAAGAACTGGGATCTTCACTACTTGGGATGGAGCTGATGGGAGATTCAGCGGCACACTGGAGCTGGACAATAAGACCGGATCTCTGACCATCGGGCACATCAAAACTAAACACACTGGACTTTATCATCTCGACATCACTGGCAACCGGCGCACCATATTCAAAAGAGTCTTTATTTCTGTCTGCCGTGAGTATTTGAAATATCTTAACATAAGCTAATAATAACCTGCCGTGAGAACAAATTAAATGTGAGAACAGTTGAGTTCACTTTTAATATAGATGTATTATAAAACTGACAAACAAAACAGAAAGGTGCAAACATTACACAGAAATGCTCAGAAGTTGATGATTGGTTGATCTTTTTCTCATTACAGCACATAACTGGTCTCGATATGTTATGGTCGTAATTGTTGTTGCTGTTTTGCTGTTGGTCGTGATTGGAGGTGTTGTTGCGATTCGCTGTCGTCAAACACAAAATGGCAAGTACGATGAACATATAACATGCAGAGCGCTTGAGATTTACTAACAGAGACTCTGAAGATGTAACAAGGTGTTTGTATCATTAGAACATTTTAAATATGTTTAAATTGGCTTGTTGTTTTTAAAACTGGCATCAGGGGGAATCCCAAACATCAGGAAAGATACTATTTGCACTATTATGTGCAACATCATGACTTTTTAAAAAGTTTTTGCTGACTTGACAGTGGCGCTCATGTCCAAACTGGTGACGTCATTTTAACCATGTTTGTCAGTTTGGCCATTTAGATGAAATAACTTCCTCAAATGGAGACTTTCAGGAGAAGTGATATCAGTCTAATCTTCCAAATAACTGTCTTATTTAATGTTAGTTTTGGACACATTGTCAGACTGAGAATTTCAACATCTCAAAAAGACCATTTACTGAGTGTTCCTGATTTGTTTCTCTTTTTTTGTGTGTTTCAGTTAACCACTCTGTTATATGAAAGCGATGTTTTGCTTTGTGTGTGTGTGTGTGTGGGGTGGTCAGATGTCGTCCAATTCCACTGAAGGTGGAAATGAAATCCAGCTAAAATATGCACCAAGCCTCAACCAGCTTTTCAAGGACGGAAAGGTTCAAAAGGAATAATTTCATTAATTAAAACAATGTCGTTTTGATGTCCATATTGATCAATATTCAAGCACTACTGATTTTTTGTTTGACATGAAAATTTGACTGTACAATTTCCAGAGACATTTATTTGCAGTATTGAACATAACATGGTGCTAGCAACATAAATGAAAATGTAATGCAATTTGAGTCATTTTGTGTTATATATAAAATACATTCAGCTTTTGTTTTTGCAGCCATTAAAAAAGTGCCTTAAAGTCACGCAGGTTTTTAAGATAGTGTTTGTATGATGTGAGTCGGAATCAGTTTTTTTTTTTTTTTCTTCATAAAACTGTGAATTTGTTTTTGTTAAATGTTGGGTACGTTTATAATCTTGTAACTGTGTACTGATCTATGGCTGAATGATTTAAAACTTTTACTTTAAGTGCCAATAAAAACAAGTCTGATTATCTTTAATGACTGGAATTTGTGAGTTTATAGTGTCATTTTTGAGTTTGTATTTAGACTGGAACCGAATTATTTGCAGTTTGTGATTTCGAGACTACTTCATAAAATGTTCATCTTTAACGATTTAAGATTTAAAATTTCACCATTAGATTCTAAATGTTTTCTAGCTCGTCAACTATAAGTATTTAGGACTATGATCAGTTTTAAATCAAATATAGCCTAATTTTAAACTGTCTACTTCGTGTTTACATTGGTTAGCGGCGCTGATCTTGGAAAGCAGAATTCCTGTGTTGAACACTAGATGGAGTTGTAGCATTATAATATGTACACTGCTTGTTTATGTATCATTTATATAGTATATAGGCTGTATATAAGGTCATAATGTTTAAGAAGTGGTGAACATTTTCAATAGTTTTTTTCTAATAAAAGCAAAGTAACAGTTAACAGTTGCCTGTAAAAACCACATAATTTACAAGCATAATTTCTGTGGAAATATGACCAGTCCCTCTAGTGGTCAAATGCAACATATTCATTTTTGAGGTTGTTTACATCAAGGCGAGGTAGTAAATGCATGCCGCAATATAGGACTGTTGTAAGTTATCAAAGCTATATATGTAGGTCCTAATGCCTATATTTGTAAATATATTTGATGGAAATGCAAGAGACGGTTATATATTAACAATACAGGCGCAGGTAAAAACTTAAATGAATTTGATTTGGGATATTACATACGAAACAGTAGCAAGTTTGGCTAAACTTGAATGAACACTGCTAGCCTAAGGTAGGCCTACGTGTTTCAAATGTGTAGTAATGTTCGCGTGACTCCATACCTACAACATCGACGTTATGGACTTCCGTTCCGCTTGAGTTTTAAATCTTGGATCCGAGCCATATATCTGGGGACAATACCAGAGGGTTGAGGGTGAATTTTTGACAAGTAAACAACATTTTGGTGCACAGCACCCTAACCGCATCGAGGTGAACCAGAAAACCTTGCAAACAAATATTTGGTAATTATATTAATTTATCAAACAATGCTCTTTTTGCGATTAATAACAGTCAAGACTCCAGACCCCACATTCACCTTGTTTTTTTTTTTTTTTTTTGATAATGGATCGTTGATGAGAAGCAGGTGCAGACCGTAATCATCATCATCATCATCATCATCATCGCTCACAAGTTTGTATCTGGACTTTGACACAGTAAGGTTTCCTTGAGGTGAGTTTTTTTTTTTTTACGTCTTTCTCTGAGTCCTCTTTAACATTGTGAGGTTTAACTTTGGCATTCTCTTGCTAAAGATGTCTAACTGACAAAACAAATATTTGTTAAAAAATGAACAATATCTTTTCTTTTCTTTTTACACTGAATAAACTGAGCTGAATAACTTTTTAACTGCAAGGCATTTTATACAAATACGGTGCAGAATGGGCGGATCGATCTTTTGATGTTTCATTGAAAGGATCGACCCTCGCATAATACCATAGTAGCCTATCGCTATTTTAAAGAGCTTTTTTAATATTTATATTTTTTATGTACAACAGTATTTTATTGTTATGTACAATAAAGCTTTAAAGCGCAAAAATATATGTAGCGTTGTGAAGAACAAAACTGCTCTGCTCATCTGTACGCAAAGGCTTAAAAGACAAAATCAATCAATCACAGATTGTTCGCTACTGACCTTGCGCTCAAAGCACTTATTGAAACAGGGCTGTTATTGCGTAGAGTAGACCAGTGGTTCCCAACCACGTTCCTGGAGGCCCCCAACACTGAACATTTTGCATCTCTCCTTTGTTTGACACACCAATTTCAGGTCTTGGAGTCTCTGCTAATGAGCAGATTATCTAAATCGTGTGTTGATTGAAGAGACATGGAAAACATGCAGTTTTGGAGGGCATCCAGGACAGTGGTTGGGAACCACTGACGGGGATCATAAACCATTCCTCAGATCTTGCCCTGGAGAGCCAATGCGCTGAAGAGTTTTACTCCAACCCCGATTAAACTCACCTACCTGGGATTTTCTAATGATCCTGAAGACATTGCTCATATAAAACTATCATAATAACAGTCTCACGATGCATTTAGAAAATGCAGTTAACAAAGAAACGTGTACCTTTTTGGTTACTGCCCCCCAGTAAAAAGCCAAAGGTAGGCTAATTTGAGCCAATTTTTAACAGCATAAACAAAAGAGCTGTATGTCTACAATTACCCATTTTTATTCTTACAAATATTTAAAAGGGTTACTCTACCCCAAAATGGAAATTTTGTCAAGAATCACTTACCCCCAGACCTGTAAAAGCTTTGGAACACAAATTAAGATATTTTTGATGAATTCTGAGACCTCTCTGTCTCTTTCATAGATCGTTTTCACTGAAACAGCAATGAGATCGGTAAAATAATCCATGTGACATCAGGGGTTCAACTGTGTTTTTTACGAAGCTACGAGAATACTTTTTGTACACAAAGAAAAATGCTTCACCCTAGCACCATTTTGGAGTAAATAATAGCAAATAGCATGCAGTGTTCTTTATCAAAGCGTAAATAAATATTGAAAACGTATCCGCATGTTGCGGCTGAATTTTATAAACGTCCATTTCACAGTAATATTTGAGCGTTGTTGAGCCGATTCTTCATGATTGCCTGATTAGTTCTGTTTCTTTTAGCTTGCTTATTGTACACATTGTCATATAGAAGCTTTTAGATATTGTTCTGTTTTTGTTAAAAAAAAACAAGGAGGCAGCTTTCGCAATACAAAGTCAATGGAGAGCGTTGGATTGTTTTGGCTGCATGGGCGTGGCTTAAATGCGCTCTATCTCTATTTTACTTCTGAATGGGAAAAAGGGCAATGCACATTGCACAAAATGGCTGAATAGCCCTGCCTTCTACATAGAATAACCGACGATGGCTATATTGGTAAAGTCATAGCATCACTGCAGCTGCCAATAAACGCTCTGGTTGCTATAAAAGTCCATTGACATCATTAGCTCTTCTGGCCTGACCAAAAAAAACAAAAACTTTTTTTTATGATATTGGGAATAAGAATCCACATTTGTGAGGCAGCTGTTGTCAGATTTTGTTGGTCATTTCAAAAATGAAATGTACAGTAATTTTAAATAGTGTAGATTGATTTAGCAACATGGTTAGCATTCCTTGACAGTTTTTCTGCAATCATGTCAACTGTCCAGTATTTTCTGTTGGCTATTTAGAATCAGAACCAGTAATGCCCTAATCAGTCAGCCAGAAATCATGAGCTGGATGAGCTGCATTTGAGACGAATGGCATTGAAGTTGTTGAAAATAGTTTTTATTTATTTATTTTTTGCTTCACATTTGAGCCAAACTCATGTCACAGAGTAAAACTACTTCTTTGAGAATGTGGCTTTGGAGGACAGCAGTTATTTTACTGAAAAATGTACAGCAGTTTGCATTACAGTACAAGTATAGTCACAGCCTGCAACTTTTAGTTAGTTACTGCACAAAAGTGATGATAAATAGGTTAAGAATTATTATTGATCAAGAGCATGAACTTACAACAGAAATTTTATTTATGACAGTAAAATGACTCTAGCATACTAAAAGACAAAAATGGGATATAGTGTTTATAAAAATAAAAGTGTGATATGAACTTATGAAGAAAATTAGTTTTTTTAGAAATGTCTTCATCTTTTCTTGTTAGAGCTGGAAATGACAACTGACGATAGCATTTACACTTTTCTCACTTCTTGTTCTTTGCACCACACGTCCATTTTCTCATGCAGTGAAAAAACACATTGACAACGTGAAACAAAATCTCTTCTTTAAAAGTAAAGGATTTTTATGACTTTTATATTTTACACTAATATTACTTTACATATACACCAGCACTGAAAGGTATCAAAGCTATTCTGTGTAAAGCATGAGCCAAACTGTAGGTATCATGTCAAGAATGGAAAAACACTGTTAAACCACATGCTATTGATGCATCAAGACAAACACGAACTGACATTAACCACAGATGTCCAGTAATAGACTTGTGCTCATGCAGATCTGTCTACCCAACAGATCAAACCACATCTTTGTACAGATGAACATATCAAACCACAGCAGAGCCATAAAAAAAAAAAATTGACTTACAAACTGAGCTGCTAGAGCCTCAGATAAAAAGTAGTGGAACAAAAGGACACTTTACAGAAAAAACTGTGAAACTGCAGTTCTAATATTTTTAAATGTATATTATTTACTTCAAAAATGATAAACCAGCATTTATTTTTGGCAGAAAACCACTGACAGACCTTAGGCTTCTCTTAACTTATTCGTGTTAATGTTACACCCTGGCCAAAACATTTTTAACAAGGCAAGTCCCTGTATTACAAATTACACTTCAGACTCCCCAGAAAGATCCTACTGTTTGCCTGCTTTCTGATCCTACTCAGGGTAAAACCAGATCAAAACTAAAAAAAAAAAAAATAAAAAAAAAAAAAAAATAAATTAACATTGCACTTCAGTGATAAAACGTATGGATTCGGATGGTGATTTGATGAGATCATTAATTCATGATGTCTGACAGGGATAGCCATGTGCTAAATGCCCCAGGCATTTCTGTAAAAAAACTTTTATACAAGGAGGTCAATTGAGATCAAACTAAACATCAGTGTGTACAGTAAAGTATGATGAATATGTTAGTATTTTATAAACTAAAATTTTAGAGTAAAATTTAGTTTTTATTCACCAAAAACCAACTGCCCATGTATGTGCACGTCATGCAACAGTGGAGTCAGATTGCATAAAGTCTGATTTCTGTAATCTGCTAGTATATCTATTCAATTTGTTTCAAAGATGTTAGGAATTGTCTTATATTGTAATAAAACTAAAATTTGAACATATATCAACATAGCCATTTAAAATGAATTATTATAGTATTCAATGTCAACTTCACACAAATGGAGACAAATTTGCATTTTGTCTGCCAAAAAGGTACAGCATAGGTCAAGGAGTCAGAAAAAAAGAGAATATTCCAACGGACAGTGGAAGCATAATGAAATTATAATAAGTTATTACAATCAGCAGTTTTTGATTAGATTTTTATATTGCTAATAGGTTTCTGCATATATGTAACTATTGTTTTTGTTTTTACAGTATGTTTTATTGTTATTATATTGTAATATCATTGCATAACATGCTATAAAAAAATAAAAAAAATTAGGGCTGCAACAACGAATCGATAAAATCGATAAAAATCGATTACTAAAAGCGTTGGCAACGAATTTCATAATCGATTCGTTGTGTCGCGCGACGCAGAGACATTTGGTTGTTATTATATATATTTAAAAAAATTGAGCGCAGAGCGGAGTGGACACATTCGGTCTCTCTCCCGCACTGATGCCAGCAGAGTTCGGCACCTCATAAGCTGTGTTTCCATCCAAAAATGCGGATTGCTGTGGTGTACATGCTGCATTTCCCATCAAGAAGCCTCTCAAATTAAATTCCTCAGTGCGCATTAAAAAAGTCATGTGACTTTGCACGCTGGAACGTGCATATATATATATATTCACAACAGTAATTACTTATTTCTGTTACTACTTGATTCGCCTCATGTAGCTTATATACATTCACCCTCTTCCATTTGCCATTTATTATTATTTAGCTGCTTTATCTGCCTCTTCATTGCTGACTAATCCCATGTGGCCATTTTTTCCAACAAACAATGATGTTAAAATCTTGCTTCTTTAAAAAGTCAATTTTTCTAGTACTCTAATAATTGTAAATGTAGATGTTCAGTTTTCAAAGACTCGAGTGCTTAGGCAGGTCACAGAATCTATGCAAATAAATCATTGACATTGTTGTGCCTTTTTTTATTTGTTCTAGAGCTAGAAAGTAATGCATAATATGTCTTTGATCCATCTGTGTACATCGGTACATCAGATGGTATCCATTCAAATATATGATTTTTCAATTTACATTTAAAAGTCATATACTGCAGTTTGTTTTAGATTGATAAGCAGCAGAATCCTTAATCTCTGAAAAAAAAATCTGTTTCTGTTTGCTCTCCAGGTGTGTTTGGTGAGTATGTGTCAGTGGTGGAGGGAGATTCAGTTACTTTGCACACTGATGTCACTAAAATGTATGAAAAAGACTGTGGAAATTTAGAGATGATAAATCCCTGATTTATTAAATCCCTGACACATGATAATGTTCCTGGTGGGAGACTCAGAGACAGACTGAAGCTGGATAATCAAATTGGATCTCTGACCATCACAAACATCACAACTCAACATGCTGGACGTTATGAAGTCAAGATTAATGGAAGGAAAAATTATCGGGTAATGAACCTTTTCCAATCAAGTTAGGGTGGAAAGCATTGGCACAGCTTCGTTTTACATCACTAAACAATTAAACCATATTTTCATCTGTACGATTAAAACTACAGTACATCCCAGAATGTGTGTATTTATATATTTCTTTTAACCTCTAGCAGATCTGACGTCATAAACCAGAAGAACAACAGCCGCCGCAGCAGCCACGCCCATCAGAGCAGTGACGACCAATCGGAACACAGCTTCAAGAGTGTCACAACAATGGATGTGAACTTCTGTAAATAAATAAATAAATTGTGATTTTCAATAAGCCGACTTAAGTCTCTAGATGAACTTACAAACTTAACTTTTTACTGAACTATTAGCCTGTTTAGAAAGGCATGATTAGGCAATGGTAAATGATATCAGTAGCTCATTCATCATTTCATTCATCTTTTTTAATGCCATCTTAAGCTCAGAATCAACAAATTAAGATGCAATAGTTGCTCATATTAGCACTGGCGTACCTGCACTGCAGAGTTTGCTGATGTCCAGATGTTGAGTCTGGTTGCTGATGGTATTGTTGAGCACACAGCTGTAGGTGTTTTTATCCTGATATTCCACCTCCAGAGGTAGAGAGAGACTGATGCTGAGATCAGACACACTGATGTTGGACAATAAACTGTTTCCTTTGTACCAGGAGAGAGTCACACCACTCAAATTCACCACTGAACACACCAGTAAACAATAGGATGATAATGATGATGATGATGATGATGATGTACATTGTGAAGTGTCTCTGCTGATGACAGGAACAGGCAGACGAGCTAAAAACATAAGATAAACAAGACTAGATCAGAAATGTTTGTGGCAGAATCAGTGTCTTATGAGAGTGATCTTCACTCCTCTCTCAGCAATTAAAAAAGATTATTACACATAATTATGCTTAATTAAAATAATGTGGTTATTTTATTAATAATCAAAGTAATTGAAATATTAAAATACATTAAATTTAAAGGTAAATGAAAAAGGCGAAAAACAAACATTTTACTTACAATAGACACTGAGACTGAAATCCTTGCTCACACTGTTGGTCAGTAGTTTATAGAGTCCAGCATGATCAGTTGTGATGTTTGTGATGGTCAGAGATCCAGTTTGATGATCCAGCTTCAGTCTGTCTCTGAATCTCCCATCAAGAACATCATCATTTATAGTGATGCTGCTGGCCATTACATCGATTTGAGCAATTAAAGTGTTTTTAGCTCCAAACCTCCAGAGAATCAGATCCTCATACATTATTTCAGTAAGACCAGTGTTTAGAGTGACTGAATCTCCCTCTGTCACTGACACTGACTTCAGTCCATCACCAAACACACCTGATGAACACAGGTACAGATTTGCTGATTTATTTAAATATTCCACACAGAACAAAACTGCAGCCTGGTTTTTCAAAGCCTTTGATTTATGCTAACGTGGGCCAAAAACATACTCCACTTTACATTGTTTACAAAGTGTTAAATCCATAAATAGTCACACTTTATATTAGGTGGCCTTAACAATTATGTACTTACATCAAAAAATAAGTACAATGTACTTAATGTGGACCTATTGCATTGCAAAACTCTTTTGTTTATTAAGGTGGGATATAAGGTTATGGACAGGTTTGGTATGGGTAGGTTTAAGGGTGGGTTAGGGTGTAAGGGATGGGTCAACAGTGGTAATTACAGAAATTAATTAGAAATGTAATTGAATATAGGTTAAAAAAAGATGAGTACAATATAAAAACATTTATGTACACAATAAGTACATTGTACAAAATTATTAATTTAAATGTAAGTACATATTTTAAGGCCAGCAAATATAAAGTGAGACCCCATAAATTATTTTATATAAAATAGATTTGCTGTTGTAGCACCTGCCCTATTTTTTCCTCCTGTGGATTAAATTAGATCTCACAATAATTTTGGTTAAAGCATCTTTTACTTTGAAAATCCTCTGGCTGATTAAATACTTTTTGGGACTATAGTACATCTCTGTAAATACAATCTATCAGATTAAAGCTAAAGCACAAAGTGTTTTCTTAAATCGATTATCACTTACCGACTAGGTGCCACAAGTAGAACAAAACCAACATGTGAACCATTTTCAGATAACCGCACTTGAAGTGTGTGAACAAACTAAAAGGACAGTGTTAAACTGCTTCTATATGTGTTGATTCATCTACCAATAATATTTGAGCACCACCCACTCACTACACATGCACAGCTCTTCATGCATGCATTGGTTATACATATTCTGTTCTATATTATTATTTTTATTTCATTTTTTTGCAACAGTATAATTTCAAATATTTTTTTGTATATTCAGTATTATTCAAGGGTGTATTTCCTCGTGGTGCCATCAGCAGATCACTAGATCACTTGTTTTAATATATGCAATATATATATATATATATATATATATATATATATAAATAATGCAAAAGCTGGGGTTTTTTTTTCAACCTGCAAATCAAACCACATCTCTGTCTACATAGGCCAACAGAGGTTTCACTTTGAATCATATATTGAAGAAGTAGCTATTATATATTTCACCTATGGAGATCCTTGCTTTTTAGTCACTTGTTCTCTCTCTTGTGTAGATATGGCCGGGAATCATCAGGAGCTACCTTTTGAAATAATTATTATCCACAAAGAAAAGAAAAAACGAAATGGAGAGAAAGAACATAATAACAGACACGTAAAGAATATGACTAACAGGATATGGAATAAAGAACATAGGCCTACTGAAATGCGGTGGAGGTGGAGAAGGAAGGAAATACTTGATCTGCATTTTTGTTTCGTAAATACAAGACTGACATGTTGCTGTAGGCATTAATGAACTCCAGAAGATGGCAGTAGTGCAACCCCAAGATGCAAGCTGCCGTTAAAATCCAATGAAGAAAAAAAAAAGAGCTTGGGTGGATGCTTTTCATGTCATATTTGTATCATAACCAGCTCGGTTATGAAGCTTCATGAAGCTTTAAAGCATTCCAGCCAGATGTGTTGAAAAGTGGTTCATTTCCCGAGGCTTTGAATGAAAGCTATGGACACCGGCTGATCGATCAAAATAAGATGCAGAAAAAAAATTGTCTGGATAAAAAAAAAAAAAAAAGAAACTGGACAGAGGCCAGTAGAGTGTAAGTTTAAAAACAATATTGTCATGAAATTACGTGCATATGGCAAGCCGTTTTAGCTTAAAATATTCTAAGTGTTACTCGTCGTAATTGCATTTTTACTAGTAATAATTGAATTAGAGAGCTCTATAATTACATTTTTACTTGTAACAATGCATATTAGAGAGCTCTCTAATTCAATTCTAACTATTTTAATTAGAGAGCTCTGTTATTGTATTTTTACTAGTAAGTTCTGAATTATAGAGCTCTCTAATTTAGTTATTACTAGTAACAATGCCATTTAGAGAGCTCTTTAATGCAATTCTTAAAATCCTGGTGTTAAGGACTTATAGAGTAAAGAGTTAAACTTGTGGTGTTGAATTTTAGAGGATTAACATAGTTAGTGTAAACCTTCTCTTTTCTTTTTTCTTTTTTATTAGCTCAAATTCAGCAATTTTACAGTAGGCAAGGCATAAACAAAAGGGAAAAAGAATACAAAAATATAAATAAACAGAAAAAGAAAAGTAAATAAAGCAAATAAATACATACAAAATAATTATATAAAAACATGAAAATGTTTACATACATTAATACACTTGGCAGCTTTGTCAGTAAATTTGTCTGTAAATAGATTTTAGGTATTGCTTTACTTCTGATTTCAGAATGAGAAACAATGGTTTATAATTGCCAAACTTGCATTTATGTATACTGAACTTAGCCAACAACAGTAACAGATTAATCATATTAAATTCCTTATGAAATGACCTGTCGTAAGTGAAAAAACCAAACAAAACAAAGTTGAAAGCTGGGAATGATATCATCTCTTACAAATGTGCAGAAATCTGACCAAAAATTGGTTAAGTAAGGACAAGTCCAAAATAAATGAAAAAAAAAATGTTTCTCTATGTTGACCACAAAATGTACATAGTGTATCAATATCACAGTTAAATTGGTTTACAAGGAAATAGTTAGTGGAGTAATATTTATAAATTAGTTTGAAATAAATTTCCTTTACTTTATTTGTGATTAAATATTTAAGAGGTAGTTTCCAGATTGTATGCCATATCAAACCATCAACACAGCTATTCCAGAAAGTTACAATAGGAGGTCTAGAGACAACATCCCTTTGAAAAGGGGCCCGAACCTGTCGATTATTGTGCTTAACAGAGGAAGAAGAGAAACAACCTTGACCAACAGCAGTGTTAACAGGATCTAAGGATTGCAGAGAAGCTTGTGGACATGTATTTTTACAAAGCATTTTTAACCCAGAGGGGACAGCATTCATAACTACAGCATATTATTTAGGAGTGATTGGGATTTTAAATTTAGACAAAAAATCAGAATAGGTTAACAGAAGACCTTCTTGATTGAAAAGTTGGCTCACCAAAACTATATCACTAGAAAACCAATTAAAAAAAAAAAAGTAGTGTTTTAGATTTATATAGAATATGTTTGTCATTCCATATAAAACATCTATTAGGTGAGAAGTTATGTTTATAGATTAAGTTCCAGGAGAGAAGCATTTGTGTGTGAAAATTGGATAACTTTAACAGAAGTTTAGAAATGCTGTAGTTACAAAGCAAAAAAAAATGAAGTCCTCCAACCTGTGAAAAAATATAGTGAGAAATAATGTTCCATATACTAGTTAATTTTTTTTTTAAATGTTGATCCAGTTAACTTTAAAAGTGTAATTAAGAGTGGTAAAATCTAAAAAGTTTAAACCTCCATTTTCAGTTGTGTTCATAACTACAGATTTCTTAATATAATGGGTTTTATTTTTCCGTAAAAAAAATGAAAGGCATATTATCAATAGTAGACTTGAGGGGATTTATTTAACTTAAGTTTCTAAATAACAAGTAAGACTTGATCTATACAACTAGAAATATCACACAGTACTTTTTTGTCTTCACTTATAGATTGGACATTAGTAAGGCTATCTAAGAAATCAGATCAAGTATCCTTTTCATTAAACCTATAGATTCATAAAGAAAGCTATAAAAAGATGAACAATAACCAGCAATAGATCTTGGGTCATGAGTTAAAATACCGTTAATATTCAGATGTGAAATTGTATTTTTTGAAAGACTTTTCTCTAGTTTCTCTAGTTGAAAAAAAAAAGCAGAGTTTTGTTCACCCTTCTCCAGCCATCTTTGTCTAGATCTAATGAAAGCCCCCTCTGCTTTCCTTTTATATCATCTAGGTGATTTTTAAGAGTAAATAGTTCAATTTTTTCACTGTCTGAGATCTTTGAGTGAAAGCTGTAATCTTTTAAATTATATTTTTTCTTCATGTTTTCTGGCTTTAGCTAATCCACTTCCATAATTTCTTAAAAATTTACCTATTTCAAACTTTAATAATTCCCAGTTATTACAATAATCATTACTTAGTTGAGCTAAATTCCAATAATGTGCAATCAAACTGTGAATGGTAATCTTAACAGATTCGTTGTCCAGAATTGAATTATTAAGTTTCCAGTATGAGTTATTAAGGTTGTTGGAAAAAGGTTGTAGGCCAACTAGGGTTGTGACGATGAGGAAATTTCCCCACCGGTTAATCGGCACGTGACAACACCGGTAATACCGGTATCACCGTGGGGGTGGGGGTTTCCTCTTTTTTCTGCTTTCAAATAGCTTATAAATGCGTGCGTATTATACTTTCACTTTCAGTTTTGCGGGAATTGCCAATTCGGCGTCAATTATTTTAATGGACGACAACGAAACTACAAAAAAACAAAACTTTGAACCCAAAATATTGCCAATTCCCGAAAAACTGAAAGTGAAAGTATAATACGCACGCATTTATAAGCTTTTGGACACTAAATAGTCCGCCATTCTCTTTCTGTAAATTCGACTCTTCGCACAGATAATTAATACGGCCAATTCACCATCAGCAATCACACTCCGTATCCAAGCACTACAAGAGAATCCCTTTAAATAGCCAAGCAGTCTTACCTTCATCATCTCTTGTTTTCAGCATCCCTCTCCCTGGGCAGGGGGAGTGCCCTGGGCTCGGCCAAACATGCTTAACTTTTACGCTGTTTATTATATGTAAGCGCGAACTCCTCACGTGATAAATGAAATATGACGCATTGTAGCTATGTTCAGTTTTTAATTATATTGCATGCTCTCGTCTTAAGTAAATTATTTAGAATGATATTTTCCATTCAATTCAAATAAATATTTAATAAAAAAACGAATACTTAAAAAAAAAAAAAAAAAAGTGGAGACGGTGTCACGGTGGAAAAGTGATGTCACCGGTGTTCCGTCTTAAAACCGGTAACACCGTCAACACCGTCTATCGTGGCAAGCCTAAGGCCAACATTAACAGAAACTGCTTTATGGTCTGTCAGAGGCATAGGAAGAATGTTGATTAAAATGTATTCTTTCTGCAAGCTACAAGAAGCTAGCCAATAATCAATACGAGACATGGCAGTACATGCCTTATTGTTCCATGTAAAGGAATTTAAGTTAGGGAATTTCTCCCTCCAAATGTCTTTTATACCAAATTTCTCCATAAAGGCCTTAAGTGTGGTACTAGAAGAAGATGGAGCACGAGGAGGCCATCTGTCGAGGAAATTGTCCAAAGTAATGTTAAAATCACCTCCAATTTATATAAGTGAATTGGGGAATTTACATAAGCAATGTGTTAAGCGAAATTCTAAAGTATCAAACAAGTCATCATTTTCACTTTTAAAGTTGTACCCATAAACGTTTACAAGAAATACTGTCAAAAGATCAACCTTTGCAACTAAAAGAGCAACGATACACAACAGTTTCTGGTTCAAACATTGATTTATTCCACAATCTGTTTGTTACAGATAGGCGTGACTGTGTTTGTGTGTGTGTGGTTTCTGAAATAAAGGAATAACAAGAAATAAATTAAATAAACTTTCAAACAACTTACAAAGCGTGTAAGTATTACTATAAATGAAACAATACTGAAATAAGACTTTAAGTTACAATCGTAATTTCACTTATGGCCGCTAGGCGGAGCTCCAACACTAATAATAGAACAGACGATATTACGTGCCATCTTGCCAAACGTGATCAATTAGGATTAATCGTTTTACATTACATAAACATGTTCCAACTGTAAATACGAATATTGATAATACAAATGTCTTAGAGCTCCATAGCAGCATAATTGGTGAATGTATTTGCAGCGAACAGAAATCTCAACAGTGTATTTGTACATATCTTTAAATCGAACTCTCATAACGTGCTTAACTATCGAGGAAACATACAATATAACATCAGCTCTACACACACACACACGAGTCTACACATATACATACATGTCCAAATAATGTACATTTAAGGTAAACTTACGTTTTCATGAACGCACACACATTGAAAAAACAACGATCGGTCTTGAGGCAGCAGTAGAATATTCTGTGGACTGAACTAGTCTTGGCACGTCCCTGACTCCGCCCACATAAAATGCACTTCAAATTAAGAGTTCGGCAGGGATTTTATACAGTCAGACTTTTGCTGCTTAGCTAATAAAAACAATGTTTAACATTTAATCTCAAACATGCATACAAGTTGACTTTGAAAATGAAAACGAACTGTGAAATAAAAGAGACAATAAAACGTTCGATTTCGACATTTCGATTTTAATTGTGTCACTATTATTGCATGAGCATTAATAAAAAGCTTTGTAAAACCTGGATTTGCATTTTCTTTTTCACATTAACCTTTTCATTTTAAGATTGGCAGCTCTGACTCGAGATTGCAGTGAAAATGAAATGTCAAATCACCAACTGCACTTTATTTTTCAATTTGTCAGGGAAAATGCATTGTCACAGTGAAAATAAAAATGAAAATAAAATCAATTCATTTCGTTTTCAATTTTGGCACATATTTTGCGTATAGCTTTTTATAATGAAATTGTTAACCTGGTTTTCATTTTCATTTTTAGAATTAAATGGGCAGAAAATGCCTTCCATACAATAGAATTGTCTTTAAGTTCAAATCAAAGCTATGTCCTAAACAGGCCCGGATATAGGCATGGGCAAGGTGGGGCAATGCCCCCCTAAATGCTGTGACTGCCCCCCCAAACGTAAAGGCATGCAAAATTCCGAATTTCATAAAACAAACAAACTAAATTGCCTTATGTTATTTATCCTATTTACACGAAGGTATGTCATTTCTGTCTCTACATGATCGCGCGTTTACAATGTCTCCTCAGCGAAAACACGGACGGGATCGCGCACTCCATTCATAAAAACCGACTTTACTATAGCGCGGAATACCACAGAATTCGTCGATTTTTGGATTAATAAATCAAAAGTTGGTCTGTCACTTAATTCAAATCGCGATATGGACTAGTGTCTGTGAAAACTGAAATGCAAAAAGACTGGAAAATAATTTAAAAAGACTGATGATGATGGCAATGTAGAGTTTGAAGACCTCTCTACCGTTTGCAAATATCTACACGGGTATAAAAATGCATTTCCTCAGCTCCATCGCATGTATGTGACCTCCCTTGTGATTGGAATATCATCTACATCATGCTAAAGCTCTTTCTCCACTTTGTCTCGTGTTCTTACTCCCTTCCGCCACACTATTGCTACATGAAAGAAAAAGAAATGTAGTTATTCTGGCTCAGGAGAAGGGCATAACCACAGGCCTAGATATGCATGCATTTGTTAGTCTTTTTGCACAGAAAAGCAGACGACTGATGCTTTAAAAAAAAAAAAAAATTTGTAAAAAAAAAATACACAAAAAAAGAAATAAAAAAATATATGAATAAAATAAAAAGACAAAAAAATGAAAAGATAGATAGATAGATAGATAGATAGATAGATAGATAGATAGATAGATAGATATAGACATTTAAAAAAGTAAAAATTAAAAAAAAAAAAAAAAAAAACAACAACATAAATGCAGCCTCAAAAGGGCACAAGCCAGTGTCCTATTTGTGCCGGTCCCAAGCCCGGGTAAATGCAGAGGGTAGGCCATCAAACATAAAACCTATAAGACAAATCAAATGGATCAAAGGAGAAGATAGAGATATGGATAGGTGGACTGATATGATGACAGCATAGTTAGTATAGTTTTCTTTGCATAGATAATTAGAGAAGCTCACCCACACTTGCCCCCCCCAATATTCTACATGCACCCCCTAATGGGGCTGGCTAAATCCGGCCCTGGTCCTAAAACGTATTTGTATAAAATATTTTAGATGGAAACGCAAGAGACTATTATATATTAACAACACTGGCGCAATAAGTAAAAACTTACATGAATTTGATGTGGGATATTACACACGAAACAGTAACAAGTTTGGCTAAACTTGGATGAACACTGCAGTGTAACGTACGTGTTTCAAATGAGTAGTAATGTTCGCGTGACTCCATCTACAACATCGACGTTGTAGACTTCCGCTTGAGTTTTAAACCTTGCATCCGAGCCATGGAGAGCACAATACCAGACGGTTGAGGGTGAACTTTTGACAAGTAAACAACACTTGCACCCTCACCGCATTAGTGTGAATCAGAAAACATTGCAAATAAATACTTGATAATTATATTAATTTCTCGAACAAAGCCTCTGTTGGCGATTAATAACACTAAAGATTCCAGACTCCACATTCAGCCGTGTTTTGTTTCCTAATTTTGCGGTGAAGAGCAGGTGCAGACGATGTAATCATCATCGTAGCTCACAAGTTAGTATTTGGACTTTGACACCAAGTTTCCTTAAGGTAAGAGTTTCTGTTTACGTCTTTCTCTGACTCATCTCGAACATTTTGGCGTTTAGCTTTGACATTCTTTTGCTGAAACTGTTCAACTCTGACATACTAAATTGTTAGTTACAGAACGAACAATTATTTTACACTGAATAAATTAAGCTGAATAACTTTTTAATTGTGGAGTTAGTGCTTTTTTTTGGTAGATATTGCATGACATTTTGAGTGAATCCAGACTTTCATACAAAGACGGTAGCACTAGGAATTGGTGGATCACATAAAAATAGCAATACTATGGTATTTTAAACAGTTTTTATAGAGTAGCTACGAATTTTTATGCGTAAAATACGATCTACTGTAGGTTTATTTATCTGTACATACGCAAAGGCTGAAAGACAGAAGCAATCAATCACAGAGCATTCGCTGCTGACGTTGCACTCAAAGCGCTTGTTCAAATAGCCTTCATTTTATTTTGAGGTGTCAGTAGGCTACATCAAAAAATCAAAATGTCGACCTCGACCTCTGTGTGAACTAATGGGTGGAGTTATGTTTAGTGATCGGGTAAGGGGGGTAGTGTTGTCTATCTCCACCCCATTACCTCCAGGGAGGGGGAGCTAGAGCTTTAGGGTCCTCCCATTTGGCTCTGAAGTGAGTGAGCACCCTCTCACTTCATGTGCATTTAGAGACATAAAATGGCCACCCTGAGCATGTGTCACCAAATAACAGCCTATTTTAAATACCAGTTTCAGTGAAGCCAGGAACTCGGTGGTAGCCCTTTTGATTTAGTTGCACAGTCAGCATTCCTTGACCATTTTTCAGCAATTGTGTCGTCTGTATGATTCATGCAATGCTGATTCTTGAATGACCAGAACCAGGTCTTCAGGAACACTTGATAGTGATGCAAACAGGTGTGCTGAAGCTGAAATTTGGAGAAAAGTGGATATTCAGGTGCAGGGCACCCTGGTTAAGAATGTTAAGTGAAAGGTGTGTCATTGATTTACAAATGTATATTATCAGGCATTTGGCTGCTCTGCGGTGAGATTTGTTTAAACCATACTTTTTTGATCAAAGATAGAGATTTTATGTCTTATTGTGAACACTAGATGGCACAATATGCAGCTGTATGCACACTGTCCAGCTGAGTTTAGCTCCAAATTAAACACACCTAAACTAGCTAATCAAGGTCTTCGGGATTACTACACACTTCTAGGCTAGCTGGAGATACCCTTTGTAGGACAGTGGTTCTCAAGGAGAGTTTGAGACATGTTCTGTAAATGAAATACTAAAGATTTGTCTGGTTAACATGACTTAGCCCTTGCTGTTAGATGTTGTAGCTACTAGTGATGGGAAAATGAAGCTTTTCGAAGCACCGAGGCTTTCCCATCAACTGTATCATAAAAAGGTTCGTTACTCGAAGCTTTTCAACATGTTGCACACTAATGACATCTTGTGGACAAAGGTGGAAAAAGTTGCTTTCGCGTCACAGATCTTAAAGCGATTTTTAACAGTTTCATCAAACACATAAATTTGTGCTGTGTCAGAAAAACAGTAATTTTACTCGAATTGATCTGTAAATAAACATTTTAATAAAATTATACAAGTATAAGCATGGTTCATGTAGGCATATATGTCCAAAGTAAATTAAGAATAATTTTGACTAATATTAGTATTAATTAGAAGTGCTTGTGAAGCAAGGATAACTACAAAATGGATATGCACAAAACTACACATGTACACATTTATTCGTATTATGATTTATTCTTGACAAAAAGTGTATGACACTTGATACTTGCACAAGGGGTTCACGTTATTTGAATCAGAATATGAAGCAGTCACGTGGTTGTGCGCGAAAACGAAGCTTCGGACGTCACAGGTCACGTGGTTATGGACAAAACGAATCAAGCTCCGGTACAGTGCTTCACTGTGAGATGTTTCGCTTTTTTGATACAAGCTTCGAAGCTTCGGTGTCAAATGTCACATCACTAGTAGCTACTGCATATGGGTGAAAGCACCTTTATACTTTGACAGTCATTCATTGAATAAACAGGCTTAATGGAATAAATAGCCTTTAATAGGCTTGTGTCTAAGGAGTTGTAATATTAAAAGATGTCACATGGCATTGTGACTCATATGTCTCAAAAAGTTTCAGACAAATGGCATTGAAGTTGTTGAAAATGGCACATTTTAATTTAATTTTGCTTTACATTTCACCCAAACTCCTTTATCACGGAATAAAACTAATGCTTTGAGAAAATGTCAGAGGACAGCACGGTTATTTTACTGAGAAGTGTACAGTAGTTTGCATTATAGTACCAATATATAGCTACAGCATTGCAATGTTTAGTTAGTTACTGCCCAAAAGTGATGAAGAATAAAGAAATTATTAACTACTGATCAAGTGCATAACAATATAAATGTTACAACAGAAAATCATACATTATACAGGGCTCTAGAGTGCGACCAATTTGGTCGCACGTGCGACCTAATTTCCCAATAGTGCGACTAAAAAAAATCAAAGGTTGCACCGGTGCGACCAGCCGTTCGAGGGGGAAAAAAACGAAACTCCGTGACTCTAAAGTCTCCCTGTTGTTCAACAACAGACACACTTTAGGCCCATATCGTGGTCTAAACCAATCAGAGATGAAGGACGGATCCCGCCCCCCCTCTGATTGGCCGTGGTCCAGATATTCCTGTACGTGTGTGTACGTTTGAAAATGCATGTGATGCAGTCAGACAGAGAGAGGTGAGTACTGTAGCCCATCAGGTAAACAGTGGATGTAGCCGCGGATTATGAGAGAAGATGAAAAGAACGATATTTATTTCTTACCGCCCGCACCCGCAAACATTCTAATATTGTATATAATTTTCGCACTTTCTATATGCATGGTATTGAAATAGCTTTTAAATGAGTGGTCGCGCGGTTTACTTTTACTTTTGATTTTGCGATAACGCGCACTCTGTGTAAAGGGAGCAGCACATCTTATAATTTGTCAGTGAACACAAGATTGAGCAGCAAATCCTCTAGCATGTTTTTTTTTGTCATCTCTCCTTACTTTCGACCCGTGATCAGTCAAATCTAAAGGTCATTGCACACTGAGTCCGATTTTTGTATGCGTTTTTTCAGTTTTCTCATATTCGCCATCCTTTCATATGAAAATGCTTATTATGGATGCAAAATGCAGAAAATCGAACCTGATCTGAATTTTTTTTTATGACGGACGAAAGTTTCAGAGACAGTGTGTAAACTCGATTAACATAATAACCTGAGTTCGTATTTATTTTTTAACGTGCGGAAATTTAATACTCGTGTGCAATGACATTAACTCCAGCAGCTCGTGTTGGATGCAGGGTTGCCAAGTCCGCGTTTTCCCCCCACGGAATTGGTCTACTTTTAAACTGTTGCTCTGGGTTGATTTCCCCCAGTGGTTTAAAGGTTTAAAATATTGCAGAAATTAAATTTCAATAAAATGCCTGTATTTAAAATTGTTGCATTATACCTATAAAACGGTGCTGGATGTTAGGTTTTGTAAAGGCTACAGGTAGGAAGCCTTTGAGCGGTGTTTATGATCAATGTGCACAACTGTAAAATGTGTATTTTAGATATGGAAATTTTTGATATTTGGGATATGGTCAGTACGCTATTTTGGGTTGTTCTTGGCTGGCCATTGGGCTAGTTATGTCATATAGACTTGGTAACTCTGTTGTCAGATGCGTTCAGTTTAGAATTGTAGCTTACATTTTCCAACTGCAGTAAATTATTTTTTATTTCTATAAAAATGCAAAATGACAGTGAAGGTGCTGCAGCAAATAATGTAATCAGCACATAACCAAACACAGTGTAACACCAACTACGCCAAATGGAAAAAATGTGCACTTCTATAATGCACTTAAATAATACTTACTCTGTTTTCAAACACTAATTTTACACTTAATATACTAAAAATTATTTAGTACTTCTTAGGATAAGTTTAGGAACATCTATAGTGTACTAAATGTTGCTATTTTGCAAAATTTAGTACACTATAGTATCCAAACTTTCTTTTTGATTTCAGCTCAGTAAAGCATTTAAGCACCAACACTTTTTCAGTAAGTTGCCTTTCTTGTAGAATTGTGAATCAAAAAAAAAAAACTTTATATTGACCAAATTGTTAGTTAATCATTTACAAGTCAATATTGCCTATATGGACAGCGATCTAAAAAAACAACAAATAAATAAATAAATAAAAAAAGTTAACTTGTAAAACTGCGGTGTTAAATGTGATGTGGTTGAAAATTTGGGTGCACCTAACTTTTGTGCTGGTGCACCTAAGAAAAAAAGTTAGGCGCACCAGTGCAACCAGTGCAAAAAGTTAGTCTAGAGCCCTGTTATATGTATGACAGTAAAATGGCTCTAACATATTGACAGACAAAAATGATACAGTGCTTTTAAAAATAAAGGTGTCAAGAACAGTGACTTCTGCTTCTCTGGAAATAACTACTGACAAGCAGTTTTATATTTACTTTTCTCACTTCTCATCTTCTCAAACCACATTGCACGTTCATTTTCTTATGCAGTTAAATATCATTGCATTGCAAAGAGGACACTGACAATGTGCTGACAGAAAAGACGGTATTTTACTTTTGATATGAAACAAAGTCTTAGCTTTTAAAGTATAATCTTTTCAAAGTTTACAGTAATTCCACTGTTTAATGTGATCTCTTTTTTTTGGAAAAAAAACACCAGCACTGATGGGTATTTCACACTAAAGCTATCTAAAGCTAAATCAGAAGCCAAACTGTGAATATCATAAATCTAGAATGGAAAAACACTTTTAAACCACATGCTATTGACACATCACGACAAACACACACTGACATTTACCACAGATGTCCAGTAATAGACTTGTGCTCATGCAGACTATGTTTGTCTGGCCAACCGATCAAACCACATCTTTGTACAGATGGAAATATATCAGACCACAGCGGGTCTTATTCTTTACTTGCAAATTGTGCTGCTAGATTCTCAAAGTGGCTCTAAAAGTGGTAGAAGTAAATGACATGCTTAAAGAACAATAGTAAAATTGCAATGCTAATATTTATGGCCATCTTAATTTCTTTGCTTTCAAATGTTAACCCATCAAGCTTTTATTTTGGTATAAAACCAAAGGGAGTTTTGCTGACTACAAATTTTATATATATAAAAAAATAAAAATAATAATATTTAATATTAAAACTTGCAGAGTAAGCACATTTTTAGAAGAGTATTTTATTAATCCTTCTCTCTCCCTGAATGTCACACTTCAGTCTGCTTGTATTTCTTGATCATACAGGGCAAAACTAAACCTGAAAAATACACTGACAAATATTTTGCTGAAAATAAAAATGCACTTAATGTTCTGTTGCTACATGTGCTCATTCAAATCTTAACCATAGACTAGTTAAAGTGATCTCACGGCTGGATTCTGAATCTGCAGTGTGTGAAGAAGTTTGATCATCTTCTAGTGACGACACCTGCATACACAACTTCATCCTCTTTAACATTCTGTAAAAAAACACAACATATAATAATAATAGTAATTAATAATAATAATAATAATAATAATAATAATAATAATAATAATAATAATAATAATAATAATAATAGCAAACATTTGAAACCTGAACATTTTTAGGTTTGCTTTCAGGTCAGATATGCTTTGTAAAAAAAAAAGAAGAAAAAAATCTGATCCGAAAGCAGCTTGAGGAAAACATCAGATATTTTGATATCTCGTCAATATAACTAAGACATGGAAATATTTAAACAAATTCTATTACATTGGACGTTGATGACAAATTACAGAACTGAAGCATTTCTCGGCTGCTTTTAAAAATATTTTAATTAAACTATGGACAAAGGGCATCAGTGGCTCATTTTGAGCACTATGAAAAACATGAACCAATGTTCTTTAAATAAACCTGTTGATCTGTTTTTCTTTAGTTGCCATGGTGCAACGAGTGTCTTAAATATTATGAGATACGAGTCAGTGTTTCTTAAATAGTACTCCTATAATTTTCTTCAGTTATTTTGTTTGTGTTAGTAAAATAATCTGTCACATGCAAGCGCACAACTATAAATATGTTAAAATTGTGCAAAGATGCATAAAATAAAATGGCAATTAAATGATCTTACCGATTTCTGTGCTTTTCTTTTGGTGAACGATGTTTCAGTGTAAATGATCTCTTCTGGATGGGTATTAGCTGTTTAAACCAAAATGACAAAATTAATTAAACCCGCAGAACTCAATCTTATCTAAATCTGTTTCATTACAACAAACGTTATTAGCTAAACATATGTTGGTTTTCACTTTGATATACAACACAATAGAAAAACCTTACATTTTAATCCAAGTCTATATTTTATTCATACTCAGTCATAGTCAAAAAGCTAATTGTTAAACATTTATTTGTGTTTGTACTATACAATGTATTTCTACACTGTACAAATTTTAAAGATGACATTCTTGTACAAAACTGTCAAAGTTAAAGTGTTAATGTAGAGGAATGTTTAATGTTTATTTGTTTTTAGTAATATTAATAAATTAATTCATATATACATAACTGTTTCACACACAAGTCCAGTTAATTTATCATTAAAAAAAGGCATCCCAAAGGAATGTTTAATAAATGTAATTTGCTTTTTTGTATTATTGTGAAGTGTAAATTTCATTGAAACATAAATTGGACATCAATAATTTAGATTTGAATTTTTAGTTTGCATTTTTGAGAAATATAGAATTGTATTTTGTATGAATGAAATTAGTAAACACCAATGCCATTTTATAAATAATTACCAAACAACTACACATAATATTAGAGCTTCTTTATAAGAAACTAGAGAGTATTATTAAAGAGTTTTATTAATACATAAAACTTTTATCTTTAATACTTGATTGGAACACTTGCCTTCTTGATTAGGTTTTCTGTGTTTCCTGCAGATGCAGTAGATCCCAACTGCAGCTGCTATTAACAGAGATCCAGCAGCAGCAGCAGCAGAGATTAGCGCTATCAGATGATGTTCATCAATGTAAGTGTATATATCCATTTAATTACAAGATTAATTCAGTAAACAAACACACATTATAACATACCTGCCACACCTGCACATGTGTGGCAGAGTTCACTGATGTCCAGATGTCTGGTCTGGTTGCTGAGGGTATTGTTGATCACACAGCTGTAGGTGTTTTTATCCTGATATTCCACCTCCAGAGGTAGAGAGAGACTGATGCTGAGATCAGACACACTGATGCTGGACAATAAACTGTTTCCTTTGTACCAGGAGAGAGTCACATCACTCACATTCACCACTGAACACACCAGTGAACAATATGATGATGATGACAATGATAAACATTGTGAAGAGTTACTGCTGATGGCAGGAACAGGCAGACGAGCTGAGAAAGAAGCATCAGATTTCACTTTAAATGTTTAAATGATTACACTGTTTGAGATTCTAACATTGGGATGATTAATAAGAAGAAAAACATATAGTTTGGAAAAGGGAAAATCTGAATTAAATGTGTATCTCAGGCATATTTAGAATACATATACGTTAAAGCTGTAACAAATAAAAGAAACCAATATGTAACTCACCATAGACATTGAGACTGAAATCCTTGCTCACACTGTTGGACTGAAGTTTATAGAGTCCAGCATGTTGAGTTGTGATGTTTGTGATGGTCAGAGATCCAGTTTGATGATCCAGCTTCAGTCTGTCTCTGAATCTTCCATCAAGAACATCATCATATACAGTGACGCTGTTGGCCATTACATTGATTTCAGCTATTAAAGTGTTTTCAGCTCCAAACCTCGAGAGAATCAGATCCTCATCTATTATTTCAGTAAGACCAGTGTTTAGAGTGACTGAATCTCCCTCCGTCACTGACACTGACTTCAGTCCATCACCAAACACACCTTAAGAAAAGAGAGTTTTCACAGATTAAAAAACAAATAATTTTATGGTGCTTAACTAACATAATTTTTGCTATTTAAAAGTGAAATGAACAAAAAAAAAAGAGCAGTACAGACACAACTTCGTGAAATGTGATTAACGGACAGACAAAAAAGAGAAAAATGGAAGTTTTGAGAGAGAAAAGCACCGTTTAGAAAGTCGACTCCACGAAAATAAAGACAACATAGATAAAATACTACAAGCTAAAACCATGAACTAAATTATTAAGAACACACAAAACATAATTATAACTTACCAGCCAAATGCCACAAACACAAATTGATCAAAACAACAACATAAACCATTTTCTTAAGGATTACAACACTGGACGTTTCTGATAACAGACTGCTTTGAGATGGCAGAACTAGCATGACTTTAAATCCACCCCTAACAGGAACAGACCACCCTTCAAAACATCAGTGTTGATTGAACTTATTTCACTGACAAATTGTTCCATGTAGAGTACAAGATGAAGTTAATTTTCCAGGAAGAGAAAAAGAACACACTGTTGTTTTCTGTTATTCTGTTTAAATGCATCAATGAGAATTGTCAGCTGGTTTCTCTTATTAAATGCAGCTGAATTATTAAATTCTGCAAATAAATTTTATTTTATAGGCTAAATGGGTACTTAACTAAACTTATTTGTCTGTGGATTAATTATCATTTTGATGGCTCTTCTTAAACGGATTATGCACCTGTTTTTAAAAAGTCACTGATGTCTGAGCTGAAGTTTGCTTTCTACAGCGTCTTAGTTGTCGCTTCAGATCAAGCTGATTGGTCAAGCCTATACTTTCATTTTCGTTTGACCAGAATTAATACTATGCATTATAGGTACATTAATTTGACCTCAGAACTAACGGTTTTTGTCATTTCATCTGTGTAAAAAGTAAACTGACGTGTTTTTAATTAATTGAATTTGCTCTGATTATCATAAACTAGTCTACGTCACTTCATTGAAAAGATGCATTGAAGGCGGGGGGAAAAGTAAGCAAAACTCCTTTATAACCAAGCGAAGCAGCAGCTATCCTAATTTTCAGTATTTTGTGTTCGTTCATTAGAGCCACAGCAGTTAAAATGAGGGGAAGCTATATTGTCCTGATTCTGTTTGCTTTTCTCGTTGATGGTAAGACATTCATTTGTTTCCGTGGGCTATATTTAACCCTTTACGTTTTCCGCGATGACAAATTACGCATTTTCAACTGTGCCCATCAACATTTGACTAAAAAAAATTCCTTTTATTCAGCGCTGTTTTAGACAATTTAATTGTTCGAATGAATCCACTTTGGATGGAAATTGTTTTGTTTCTTTAGTTCTTCCTGTTTTGCACTGTAGAAATGGCGGACAGTTGTGACGCTTGTGTTCGCTGATAAACATGTTTGATTTTAACACAAGGCACCACAGGCAAAACTTTTTTGTTGTTGTTGTTGTATATAAAATATCCAATATTTAAAATAACCTCTTTAAAACATGATGGATGACAAAGGGAAATGTGCCCTTTGTGTTCCTTCATATTTATATTCATGTAAAACAGGAAGTCTTACCTGACTTAATTATTTTTTATATTCCTAGCCACCCTGGTTTGCTAAAAAAATGTGAATATGAATATAGATCTGAAGTAATTTTACTCAATTTCAATGACTGCTAAATTGTGGCCAATGTTTATTAGAGAGAAAAAAAGTTTTCATGATGTGATTTTGTTGAAAATGTAAATTTATATGATTTATTTAAATTTATTTGTATTTCCTTTTTTATGAAAGATCAAAAAGATAGACAAACGATACATAATTATTTTCAAAACCTTTGATCATATTTTCTTAGGGTGTCAATATAATGTTGACTATGATTCTATTTTTCATGTATGTATATAACAGCGGCTTTATGGATAACATAATAACTTATAATAATATAAATATAGCAAAACTGATAACAAAAGCTTATTGCAAGAATTTGTGCAAGTCATTGCAAAGATATTTCTAGACATTCCTTTTTTTATCTGACACCTGGGGCCTCATTTATAAAACTTTCTTACGCACTGATTTGATCTTAGAGTGTTCGTACGATCAAATCCACATCGAAGTACAGATTTATAAAAACCGTCTTTGACGTGGATAAGTACTTATCTCCACGTCAGATCCCCCAAGTGCACCTGTCTGCAGCCTGCAGATTGAAGCGGGGCTGAATCTGGGGCGGGGCTGCATGTGTCGCCCCACCCACATGCCTTCTCATTGGTAGTAGGTAAATTAATGACGTCGACGCAACATCCCTCCCACAACTCATCTCATTTGTTAGTGAAATGGTTGACGCCAAATGCAGTTGGAAACTATACTTACTTAATATAAACGGTGAATCCTTTGCTTATTTATTCAGCTTTCAGATGTGTACAAATCTCAATTAAAACATACGCTTATGACTGGTTTGTGGTCCAAGGTTACATACATTTACAAGCATGTTATGCAATGTTAAGTAACCAGTGGTGTTTATTTACAGCTTTTTTTTTTTATTATTGTCTTAATTGTTAATAAGATACATAATGTGTGGAAAATTATCAGCAAGAGTGTCCACTATTGTTATGTTATTAAATTAATAAATAGAAAAGTGTTGTTAAACATCATAGTTGTTTATAAAAATACAAACATTTATGACACATGAATGAATTATGACGACACATAAATTAATTTCACTGTTATTTATTTAAGATAATAATGTTCACAGTTATTTCTGATTCTCCCTCCCGATCTTAGTGAAAAGCGAAACAGCATTCTGGGTCCTCTGTGCTCATATACATTAATTTCTGTAAGAAACTGAAATAACCCCCTATAACAATCTGTTGACCCTTCCCGAAGTATATCTACTAAATTGAAACATATTTTAATTTCGCTATTAATTTACCATATCGGATTACTTCCTTGTTTAGTCAAGCCAGCTAATTCATTTCTGGTCAACTGTACTGTGCCGTAATATGAGCATACTTTGTTCGTTTTCTCTACATAATCCATTCACAATCGAAGAAAAGTGTTGTTTGTCTAAGAGGACCAAACGTCCATGTATACCGTTATAAGAATGACAAATGCCAGTTTAAAAAAATAGAGTAATTCGGCTAAATATGCGCGATTCATTTCTATGATTGACAGTAATAACTGGACAAAACATCTGACAAGCTGATGGCAAAAAAGAGCTTAAATGATTCAGACTAAATTTAGAGTAACAAAACTACAGCGGGAACAAGTATGGTTAATAGATCAATAGATTTTGGAGTTCAAGATAAAACTTAAAAGATGTTATTAAATTTTATAAAATATTTCATATTCCTATCGATTCACATTGAGTGCATTATTAAATTATTATACCATAATTATTTAATGTATTTGTAGTGAACTATATATTAGTATTTAAATAATTCACCCTTATAGGCTGTTTGTGTGTGAGCTTAATGATTTTCTGCACTTCCTATACTATATACTTAAGGACGGTAAAAGTACTACAATTTATTATACTAGTAATTTTATAATGAATCGAAAAGCAAGATGTCTTGAAAAATTTAGGGAGTTTAAAAGGCAGCTGCATAATAAATAATCCTGTGCTGCCATCTTTTGGTTATATTGGGTAATTCCATATTACGCTCCAAAGTCAATTGTCTTCTTTCAGTTTCATATTTCCTGCACTCTAATATGAGGTGTTCCACTGTTTCTTCATGCCTGCAATTTTCACATTTCCCTGTGCCATGTTTACCTATTTTCAGTAATGTTTCATTTAATCCCGTGTGTCCAAACCGAAGCCTTGATATTATTGTCTCTTCTCGCCTATTCCTCCCTGTACACCTTATTTCTCCCACTCTCCTTTAAATCTTATGAAACCATCGTCCTTTCCTATTTTCTTCTCATTGTTGTTGCCATTGTTTCTTTAATTTATTTTTAATAAAAAATTTTGTTCCTCTAAAAATAACTGTAAAATCAATTTGATTATTTTTAGTAACTTCCTTTGCTATTTTATCTGCTATTTCATTTCCCTTAACTTCACAATGTATTCAACGTCATTACTTTGCCACCAATGAGATGAGTTGTGGGAATAATGTTATCTCGACATTATTCATTTACCTACAACCAATGAGAAGGCATGTGGGCGGGGCGACACATGCAGCCCCGCCCCAGATTCAGCCCCGCCTCGATCTGCAGGCTGCAGACAGGGGCTTCTCCGTCAGATTCCAGCTTGGCGTACGGCCGTTTCCTTGTGGTAATGCCTGGTATATTGCAGATAGTTCAGCCTCTCTATAATTTGATTTCTTGCGCTCCTTTTTTCTTGCCATTGTCACAGAGTTTATGCTTTAGGAATGAGCTCATTTTTTATGTTTATTTATTAAGCAGGGGCGTTTCGACGGCGGAACATTCAGCTGCACACAATTCCACGATCATTTGTAATTTATAACCGAATGACTGGCGTACGCATGGATTTCGTGGTACGTTCGTTTTCTCTAAATCGCTTTTACGATCAAATCAGAAAAGTTCTTAGATAAAATCAAGGATAGTTTCTACGCAAGTCTTTATAAATGAGGCCCCTTTTCTTGGTTCATTCCATGTTTTAGCCTACAGGCAACCTCTTTTATGTAATTCAGATTAGCAGTTGGTTTAGAATTAATGTGCTTTATTTTTGCTCATGACTCCATAGTCCAGGAGTTGGTAATCTGTACTTTCTAAGTGTTTCAGAAAGCTATTTTTTTTTTTTTTTTTAAATCATGATGAACTATTCTAGATAGGCCTATTCCTGTCTTAATTTAAACCATGTCCGGGAAACCGCCCCTTACAGTTCAAGCTTTCACTGCGTGATTTAATTTATTAAAATACATTTATTCCCCCAAAATTTAAGATATGGGATGAAATAGCCAGGGTGTGCCTTGTAATCTCATATAGTTAATAAATGGCACACTTTTTCTTCTCTAAATATCAACAGAATTTTATACAACAATTCAACAATCAAGAAGTTAATATTAGGTGACTTAAATTTTAGACACAATAGTTCCTGTTTTTTCTCTATTTCAACATTGAAAATAGGTCCGAACTACCCACAGCAGAACTGTTTTGCGTCTCCGAGCAACAGATAATGGTGTTTCCTTACTAAAAGAATCAGTAGTTTGAACGAATCGGTTAACTGAATGACTTAATGACTAAATGTCAATTTTTCCCCCCCTCAAAATCATTTCAAATATCAGTTTTCAATTGGTTTTAAAACCACAAAACATTTATGCATTTGTAACTTCAGGTTAAATGCATGCATGTATTCATCTAAATTACGGTGGCCTTACGTACCATTTTTAGGGGACACGTTCCAGACTTGTTTTCCTGTTTTAATACTTGCTGAAAGTGATGATCTATTCTAAAAGTAGATTGTGCACTGGAAAGACACAATTTGTGTAAACAGCCCTATAGTGCCTTACTATTTGGATTGAATTTATTGATTAAATGTAAGCATTTGAAATGAAAGATAATGCTTACATTTACTTGAAAAATGGGCTTATAGAGGAGAAAATGCCAGTCAATTTAAACATATTGTAAAAGTTAATTTCTGTTACTCGTGCAAACTAACCACTGCACAGAATATGAAGAATATAAAAAAGCTTTTGGATTCAGCTGTCCACAGCAATCCTATACCTCCCAAAATACCAGTACAATACACACGCTCAGCAAATTAGCAAAAAAGTTCCAGAAAAATTTCGAGCTATCAACTTTTCCTCATTATCACACAGCCCTACAGTAGTGTACTAAATTCCTTATTGCTTGTGGGGGTAGTTTATCAATGTGCGTGTGACTTAGTTGTGCGTGCATGACGGCATACGACATTTCCGCTGTAGCGGTTGCGGTTTTACTTTCGGTTTGTTCTCTGCCGCTATATTCAATGCGTGGGAAATGTGCGTGTATGAATGTAAGTTAATTTACCTTTCTTTCACGTAATCTTGCAACAATGTTATCTCTGCATGTCTAATTGTTGGCAATCAGTTTATATTGTAGCTCAGTTCAGAAAGAATGTTAAGACGTGATGCGTGTAATTCACGTGCATATATTAAGCTCCATTATAGGCGCATCATGTTTCTGATCGATGCATATGGATGCTACTGAGGTGAATGTTTATTTTACGGATTCTGATATTCTACTTGTTTTATTTTCAGCCTAAACCACATTTGCCACCTCTGCGAATTGTATAATGCTGGATAATGTCCATAAATATCCTAAATACAGAAGCCATTAAACAATCATCTGTATCCTGTCTCACTTCTTGCTGGAGTTCCGTAGTGGACTAGCACTCCCCCTATCTTAGAAACAGTTTCCTTTACATTTGGTCCTTCGAGCCGGATGCTAGAGCCACTACGGTGACATGGATCAACAGATACCACGTTACTCTCCCGATACCACATGTCCTGCTCAAATGCAAGCCAGAGCTCGTCAGATTCCTTCATATTTACAGGCTTACGATGTAGCCTTGCCTCCCTCCCTCCTGTCAGTAACTGGGCCTTACAAATCATATCAGCAGCCGAAGATGGATCATGCAGTGGTAACGTCAACCCTCAGTGGGCATGCCGAGCTTGCCTCGACTGGGGTACCGCCGATTAGGCATGAGTCATCATCTCTGCAGTATGGACCAGGTCCTGCCATAATCAGTGGGAGCAATATAGACAGCGGGCTCAGCAACCTGGTAGAGCAGTTAGCTGTTGGGAGATCTCCTTCCTATTACACATCTCCAGTGCCACAGCAGCAAGGAAACAGCCAGTTAGAGTGTGAGTTAAGCAGTGGTACTGCATCCCCATTTCCTGAGCAATTGGAGCAAGCTTACTCACCAGCTATTGTTAGGCCAAAGGCTACGGCTGTCCCAGCCATCCCATTACTGGATATAAGGGCACCCACTTCCTGCCTTGGAGCGCCCAGGGATGTCACCCATCAATCAGTACGGTGGCAGACATCTCAGACTACAGCTCATATGGTGTACAGCACCTCCACGTTCCAATCGCTCGTCCCACAGACAACAGCAGCTTATGAGAGGCTAACAACACCAGCATTTAGTGCAGTGTCTCGTCCTTCTTCCTATAATCTTGTATCCTCTTTGCCTCACACCATCACGTCAGTGAAGCTGCCAATATCCACAACCGTTCAACAAACTCTGGTGCCACCAGCTTACCAATTACAGATCACTGAACATAGTCGGTTGCAGGGCCAACCAATGCCTGCGTTAGACCCATATCAGCCTTCAACCGTGATCACTGAACATTACGCACCTCAGTCCCTCATGCAGACTTCAGTGCAGAACTGGTACCCTCTTACAGCGGCACCCACCATGCCACATATGGCAGCCCCCGCATGTCCAGCATACCAGCTAGTACCTCCTGCACCTCTGCTGCAACCAGTCCCAGTCCCATCACTACCAAAACTTGTGAATGACAGTGAGAGGGAGTTCACTGATTTGAAAATAGCCCTAGACAGTCTGTTGAATCCCCGCACTGATCTCACCGAACACTACAAATATCGTGTGCTAATGGAGCAGCTGGTCCTGGATGAGGCAAAGCTAATTGCTCAAGCATGCCGTCACCACCCTGCACCTTACTCAGCAGCCATGACAGCCTTACAGCGCCAATATGGCCAACCTCACCAGCTTGCACAAAGCGAGGTTGCAGCTCTAATGAACTCCCCAGATATCAAGGCTGGAGATTCTAAAGCCTTCCAGAGCTTTTCTTTAAATGTTGACCTTTTAGTGGGTATGCTTACGTCTCTGGAGGGACCACATGGACGGGAGCTTACCTGTACGGGACACGTTAATAGGCTGCTAAGTAAACTCCCTAAACACTACAGGGATGGTTTCATAGAGCATCTCCAGTTGAAAGGAAGACTGAGTACAGACAGTCTGAATCCGTATAATTTGCATGACCTTACCGAGTGGTTGAAGGTCAAGGCTGAAGCCCAACGGCTTTCATCGAAGATGGCTCAACGCTACCACACTGAGAAGGCTCCGGCTCCACGTAGGGAACGTCCTGCTACTATAAAGCCACAGACCAGGCCCATCTCGGTCTATCATGGTAGCAACCAGCCTGGAAAGTTCAAAGACGTACAGCCTATCCAAACTGAGGCTTCCACGAATCAGCAAGCTGCCAAGAGAACAAAGCGCCTATGTTTATTTTGTCATAGTGAAGAGCACTACCTCTCTCAGTGCAATGAAATCATGGAATTCCCACCTGAGCGACTTATCAAGTGGATAAGAGATGGTAAGAGATGTTGGAAATGCGGACGTACTAGCCACAATTGTAATGAGTGCACACTGAGGAAACCATGCGGGGAGTGTGGGGATGTGCACCTCAGAGTTCTTCATCGCATAGCGGAGCAGGGCCCGAGCATTATGTTAGTCACAACATCAAGCGACCGCATCTATGTGACACCACCTAGCCCTACAGGACGTGTGTACCTAAAGGTCACCCCTGTGCTGCTGTGGAAAGGTGAGAAAACTATACAAACATATGCAATCCTTGATGATGGGGCACAGCGCAGCATTATTCTGCCAGCAGCGGTCCAGCTACTAGGCCTACAAGGAAAGAAGGAGGTTATGGCCCTCCGTACCATTCGTCATGATGTTACCCAACTGGAAGGACAATCAGTTCAGTTTCAGCTTTCATCCCAGTCTAAACCAAACAAAAGGTACAACCTAGACGGTGTATTCTCAGCACCGCTCCTGACTCTGACTGAACAGACCTACCCGATCAAGAGACTTCAGCGGAGCTACTGTCACTTGCGGGGTATTCCACTTCCTTCATTTAGTAAGGTTCAGCCCCTACTCTTAATTGGATCCGATTGCCCGGGTTTAATCGCTGCGAAGGAACCCATTAGAGTGGGCCTTGATGGCGGACCAGCAGCTGTACACACACAGCTCGGTTGGGTGATGCAAGGACCAGACGGGCTTCTTCCGCACCAGTTATCGCCTCAACAGTGCTTGCTCACTTCCCTATCAGCAGTGCGAGATCCTATTCTCCAACAGGTCGAACGGCTGTGGCAGTTGGACATTCTTCCTTACCGCAACGAGAAGCTGGTAATGCGTTCACGACAAGACCAACTTGCCATGGAACTGCTGGAGAGTCGAACACAGCGTGTGAACGTGGATGGAACATGGCGTTATGCTACCCCTCTCCTACGTGTTCCACCACGTCCTAATGCACCACCACTGAAGGGTACCAGGGATTATGTTCTACACAACCTCAGGAGCACAGAGAAACGCTTGGGTAAGGATCCAGAGAAAGCCAAGGTCTATGAGGCTGAGATTCAGAAGCTATTGGATGCAGGATATGTTGTCAAGGTCCCGTTAGAGCTACAATCGGACAAAGAATCCTGGTTTATCCCACATCATCTTGTCCACCACAACAATAAGGACAGGCTGGTTTTCAACTGTTCCTTTGCTCATCAAGGTCTCTCTCTCAACCAGCAGCTCCTTCCTGGCCCTTGCCTAAGTGCTTCATTACTAGGAGTCCTTATTCGATTCCGACAGCACGTGGTCGCAATCAGTGGCGACATACGTGCTATGTTCCATCAGGTAAGACTCCTGCCGGAGGACGAACCTCTCCTGAGGTTCATCTGGCGAAACATGCGGAAAGAAGATCAGCCTGATGTATACCAATGGCGAGTCTTACCATTTGGAACGACTTGCAGCCCATGCTGTGCGACCTTCGCACTTCAGAAGCATGTCAGGGATCATCAGCCAGGTGATGATGAAGTAAGGCAGTCGATAGAACAGTGCTTTTATGTTGACAACTGCCTACAGAGTCTTCCCACTGAGGATGAAGCTAGGCAGTTGGTCAACAAGATGAGATCTGTATTAGCCTCTGGAGGGTTTGAAATTCGGCAGTGGGCCAGTAATTCCCCCTCAGTTGTTGAGCACTTGCCAGCAAATGCGAAATCAGGGAGCATAGAGCTATGGCTGCAGAAGAATCATTCGGACCCTCAGGAGCCAGCTCTAGGTCTGATATGGCACTGTCTGGATGATCATCTGGGGTACAAGCACCGCCCAACAACAGAGTGTCTCCCGACAATGAGGCACATCTACAAAGTCCTGGCATCCCAATATGACCCTTTAGGGTTTGTCACTCCCTTTACCACCAGGGCTAAAGTTCTAGTCCAGAGGCTTTGGGCTAAACCAAGAGGTTGGGATGACCCGAACCTTCCCACCAATCTTCTTGAGAGATGGAGAGCTTGGGAACAGGAGCTGCCAAACCTTGCCAAGGTAATGTTTCCACGTTGTTACATCCCATCACATTTCAGCGAGGAGGCCTCAAGATTCAACTTGCACATTTTCTGTGATGCGGCCGAGGTGGCCTATGGAGCTGTAGCATACCTGCTCATCGAGTATCAAGGTGAAATCCACACCTCCTTTGTGATGGCCAGGTCAAGGGTGGCCCCCAAGCGACAACTGACAATGCCGCGATTGGAACTCTGTGCCGCCTTGGCTGGTGCCCAGCTTGCGAAGCTTCTAGTGCAAGAGCTGACCATTTCTATCGAGACAACCACACTCTGGACCGACTCGACTACCGTCTTGACCTGGATTCAGTCGGAGTCTTGCCGATATAAAGTTTTTGTCGGCACTCGAGTGGCTGAGATCCAGGAGTTGACTGACCTGCATTCATGGAGGTATGTGGACTCAGCAAGTAACCCGGCAGACGACATCACGCGGGGAAAGACACTCATAGAGCTGGCAAGTCCCAGTAGGTGGAATCAGGGACCTCAGTTCCTACGTGGACCACCAGAGCAGTGGCCAATTACACCTCCTTTGGAGAATCGAGATGATTCCTCAGAAACCAGGAAGACTGTATTCTGTGGACTAACTATAGATGACCGGAATCTGCAAATGCCTGATGCAGCTCAATTCACCTCCTGGAAATCCTTGGTGAAGGCAACTTACCAGTCCCTTCATGGGGCGGCTGCTTCGGATGCAGAAACACCTAGTCTTGATTATCGGAGCACTGAAGCGCTAATCTTAAGTCAGTCCCAAGCGGAATCCTTCCCACTAGAATTCAAAGCCTTGAAAGCAGGCAAGCCAGTACCCCTTTCTAGTCGTCTGAGCACACTAGCACCAGAGTTTGATCAGGCATTAGGTTTGATTCGAGTTGGAGGACGGCTCCGAAGACTGGAGGACTCGAGTCCAACCGCCATTCACCCAGTAGTTTTAGATCCCCATCATACTGTTACCAAGTTACTCATCCGAGACTATGATGAATGTCTACTTCATCCAGGGCCGGACAGAGTTTTTGCTGAACTCCGCCGGTACTACTGGGTTCTGAGAGGCAGACAGGCGGTGAAGAAACACCAGAAGGGGTGCGTGCAATGCCAGAGGTGGAGGGGTAAGCCAACAGTGCCCATTATGGCTGACCTACCCTTAGCTCGGCTAAGACTCTATCAACCACCATTCTTCTCAACGGGTGTCGACTGCTTTGGGCCATTCACCGTCAAAGTCGGCCGTCGGGCAGAGAAACGATGGGGGGTGATCTTTAAATGTTTGACTACCCGTTGCATACACCTCGATCTCCTTGCCAGTCTGGATGCAGATGCTTTCCTACTTGCCCTGAGACGTTTCATAGCCCGACGGGGTACTCCATCAGAGATTGTCTCTGACCAGGGGACTAATTTCAGAGGTGCCGAGACAGAGCTGAAACAGGCATTTAAGGAAATGGAACCTGAACTGCAGAACCAGCTGGCAGACCAGCAGATCACTTTCAAGATGAATCCCCCTGCAGCACCGCATTTTGGCGGCACATGGGAACGTGAGATCAAATCTGTCAAGTCGGCCCTACAGGTTGTCGCAGGAAATCAACCTTTGCCAGAAGACGTCCTGCACACGGTGCTAGTTGAGATAGAGGGTATCTTGAATAGCAAACCACTAGGCTACGTCTCATCTGACATAGCAGATGTAGACCCAGTCACCCCTAACTTCCTCCTCATGGGGCGGCGGGATGCTTCGCTACCCCAAGTCGTCTACACTCCAGAACCTCTGTCTAAGCGGCGATGGCGCCATGCTCAGACTGTAGTTGATCATTTCTGGGCATACTTTACCCGACACTACCTGCCAAACCTTCAGTCTCGTCTTAAGTGGCAGCGCGAGACTCAAGATCTGAAGGAGGATGCTGTAGTAATGGTGGTGGACCCACAACTGCCTCGGGCTTACTGGCCCATCGGTACGATTGAGAGTCTGGTACCCAGCGAAGACGGCCGTATTAGGTCAGCAAAGGTCAGAATCAAGGACCGCCTGTATCTTCGTCCTGTGGCAAAGCTAGTTCAACTCCCAGCGCTCCCGGACAGTGAGGATACAGACGTTAAGGATTAAGGAATTTATATTTCTACGCATTAGCTATGCTAATCCGGGGGCGGCTGTACTAAATTCCTTATTGCTTGTGGGGGTAGTTTATCAATGTGCGTGTGACTCAGTTGTGCGTGCATGACGGCATACGACATTTCCGCTGTAGCGGTTGCGGTTTTACTTTCGGTTTGTTCTCTGCCGCTATATTCAATGCGTGGGAAATGTGCGTGTATGAATGTAAGTTAATTTACCTTTCTTTCACGTAATCTTGCAACAATGTTATCTCTGCATGTCTAATTGTTGGCAATCAGTCTATATTGTAGCTCAGTTCAGAAAGAATGTTAAGACGTGATGCGTGTAATTCACGTGCATATATTAAGCTCCATTAAAGGCGCATCATGTTTCTGATCGATGCATATGGATGCTACTGAGGTGAATGTTTATTTTAAGGATTCTGATATTCTACTTGTTTTATTTTAAGCCTAAACCACATTTGCCACCTCTGCGAATTGTATAATGCTGGATAATGTCCATAAATATCCTAAATACAGAAGCCATTAAACAATCATCTGTATCCTGTCTCACTTCTTGCTGGAGTTCCGTAGTGGACTAGCACTCCCCCTATCTTAGAAACAGTTTCCTTTACAAGTAGTGTTGGGCAATATGCTTTATATTCAGTCTGTGAGATCGCAGATACACCAATATTATTGTGTTCATTTATTTAATTATTTATTTACTTGGTTTCATAGACAGAGAGTAAACCATCCAGCGTAAGGCTAAAAGCAGCCTAATGTTAGTGTAATCTACTAACTACACATCTTTTTAGTCAAGTAGCATATGGATGGATGTCATTAAATGTTTTTAGTATCTCTGACTTTTTATTGAACATGATAACAGTTTAATAAAAACATTATAAGTTACTTCTTATAATACTTATATTTACTCAGTTTTTCAAAAAGCAGCAAATAAAAAAAATACGAACAAAGAATTATTTACATTGTCAAACAACAGCATCAGTGATTTCAGTATAGTGCAAGTTTATGCACAAAAAACACATAATTAGTGAAGCTGTCTAAATTGCATAATGAATTACCTTACATTGCACATACATATGCATATGCTGTTTATGATGAGAATTTGCAAGACAGCAGAATTCAGTCAGCAAGTGAGCGCACTGAACAGCAAAACTCTGGTGTTTCAGCTGTGACTCATCTGAACACCTCTGACTGGACATTGCATTCATGAGCTCAATGAAGTTGTGTGTGATTGTTGTAATTCACAACACTGTAAAACATGTAAAGAGAAATATGATGTAACAAATAAGCCTTAATATTAATTAGATAGTTATACAAGCCCAATAATAGTCATCATCTTGACATCATTACAGGCATCAGCCACATCCCATCTCTGACTATTGTTGACAAACAATACTGTTGTCTGTCTGCACAACTGTACCTTCAGTATAATATAATGTTATAAATTTGGTTCCCACAATATATGTGCAAGGTACAGATGTGCACACAAACACACTTGAACTGTTCATTTGTGTCTGCAGGCATGTTTGGTGAAACAGATAAAGTGAAGTCCGTGAAGGAGGGGGATCTTGTCATTCTAAACACTGATATTACCAAAGGACATCAAGTAATGAAATGGTATTTTAATGACATTCTCATAGCTATGATCAATGGAAATTCTAGAAGTAGTTGTTTATATGATGGTGAAGGCGAGAGATTTAAAGACAGACTGGCGGTGGACTATGAGACTGGATCTCTCATCATCACAGAGATCACAACTGAACACGCTGGACGTTATGAAGCAGAGTTCATCAGAAGCGAGAGCACAGGGAAAAAGGAAATCTTGAAAAGAACCTTCAAATGTGACAGCACAAAAATCACCAATAAAACAAACATTGTTGGCGAAATCATAAAAACATTCAGACTGAATGTCATTGGTGAGTCTTTTAATGTAATTTACTCTGAAATTATTATTATTAATAATAATAATAATAATAATAATAATAATATTATTATTTGGACTACTGAAAAAGTAATCTCCAGACCTTAATGTCTTTTTCTCTGTTATTGTTCATCTACATAACCTGTTTTACTGCAGAAACTTGGTCATTTAAGACACTTTTTCTGCATGCTTAACACAGCTTATAGTAGTAATGTGACACTGCAGGGACTTTGTTCCCTGTTTTTACAAGTTTTCCTCCAGCTACAAATGAACAGAACTGCATAAAATAAAACATATTTGTTTAATATTAATTATTGTGTTCTTTTGTTTCATTTTTATTTTCTTATGTTTTCCAGCTTCTGATTTGAACAAAAACAAGAATGAAGCCCAAATATCCCCACAGGACAAAGAGAATGAAACAAGTATGTTTTGTCAAATAAGAACAAATCACACAAAATATATTACTTTGTAACTATAAATATAAATTGTTCTGAAGGGGTGAATTTGTTTTTGACATATTTCTGTCAGTAATGTTTAGGTGTGTGTCAGCAATCATATTACTATCATTACTATTTATATAGTACATTTCTTACACAAGGTAATTGAAAGTGCTTTGCATAAAAAAATTGTAATCGAAAAAGGTTAATGCTTAAAAAACAAATGGAAAATTTAAGAAAATGTATTGAAGAAAGTTTTACTTTAAATTGAATATAAGGGACATAAAAGAACATAAGAGACTTAATATAAAAAACACAGTACTGAAAATGTGCTCAATCGGGCAATGCACATAAAAGATGTGTTTTTCAATCTGGTATGAGTAGCTATTTAGAGGCATCTCATGTTTTAAATAAACTCTAGTTGTTAATAACTGGTTTGATACTTACGATCTGACAGCTCTCTTTGGTTTTAAACCATCTGTAAAATAAAATCATCTCTGTATGTTATTGATAAATAAGTGTTTGACATTTACACATCACAGCTTTAAGGTGCGGTCACACTGCACTTTTCGTTCCATTGACTTCCATTCATACGCATGCGAATGCGTTAGACCGGAAACGCAAGCCCGTGCGTAACATTTCGCATTTCGCTGCGTTTGAAAGTTCAAGCTTGGTGAACTCTAACCTGCGAAATCGTATCACGTGACTCAGTGTGACCAACAGGAGATCGATACGTCACAGCTTGACCTCTAGCTGAATGAAAATAACCTTAAATTTAAACATTTAAAACTCCAGTACTGTGGTAAAGTGTAGTAGATTGCATGTTTTTACATTTGAAATGTACAATTAGTTGTCATGTGCTGAATTTAACTTTTTAAAAAGACTGCATAGCATGACGTCATATCACGACCGTTGCAGCAGCATCCGAGGGAATTTCGCACGCTCAAAGTCTAGTGTGACCGCGGCTTTAAAAGTGACCAGAGAATAGTTCCTGGGAATATGGTGTACACATTCAGAATCAATCAAACTAATGACTGTGTGTCTTCAGGTGCTGTAGTAGGAATATCTGTTGCTGTTCAGCTGGCTGCTGCTGTTGTTTTTGCTGCTGTTGGTCTGAAGTTCTATTGCCTCAGGATGTCCAAAAAGGGCAAGTATCACCTACTGATACTAAACTGAGAGGAAAACATCTTAATTTTGCAAAATGAGTGTTTAATTGTGTTTGATGATTTTTCGAAACAGACATGAAGATAAACAACCAAGGGCTTCTGCATTAGTCTAAGGAAGAGGTAAGATACTGTACTACTGTGGTGTGTCTTTATAGATCTGTGATTGATTTCACTTGTACTGACAAAATCATCCCGATATGATGACAGATCTTTTGACTTTCTGTACCTTTAAATGACATTCTCCTTTTTAACCTTCTGTGAATTGTTGTTTTCTTGCAGGTAGAGAAAGGTTAAAGTCACATGATCTGAAAGGATCACAACAGCTTGTGGAAACATTTTTTTGGCTTATCGGGAATTTGCAGCTTATAAACCTGCAGTACATATAATATTTTTAAAGGGGTCCTATTGTGCTCCTTTACAAAGTCTTTATTCTGTTTTTGGGGTGTCCTTGAACATGCTCTCATGCTTAGTTGTTTGAAAAATGCATTATTTTTCACATTATTTAGATTATTATAATAGCTTTCTCCCCAGGCTGGCACAAACGGCTCGATTAGTTCCGGGTTCCGCCTTCCGCAAAACCAAATGTATAGTGATTGGTCAGAAGTCCCACTGCGTTGTGATTGGCACACAGTGTAGACCGCGTTCCACCCTGCTACGCCCCTTCCCAAAGCAGCAAACTAGATTAAAGTGATTCTTACGTTTTAAATATGGATATTTTTTTTTTTACAAAAACACATCTGATTGCTAAAGGAGGCTTTTACCGACCGCCCCAGGGCCATGTGAGGCACTTTTTTTTTTACTATGTATCGACGTATTTTCAGTCTATGCTGTTCTATGAGTGCCAGAATTGATTTAATATAACTCCGATTGCATTCGTCTGAAAGAAGGAAATCATATACACCTAGGATGCATGAAGGGTGAGTAAATAATACGCTATTTTTTATCCTATCGTCAGCATGTGAGATCGCTGATACCTGACATTATCATTATTGTGCTAATGTATTTAATTATTTGCATGCCTGAAACCATAAGGCTAGTGAAGTTATCTACACTGTATGATGAATAAATATCTTACCACACACTGCACGTCTAGGCGCGGCTCCGACGCGTCCACGGATGATCACTAGTCAATGTTCGTGTTTACATCAGCTGCGGATCTGCGTGTCTTTGGACCCTATGTTCAACACACGTGAACGGTGTTCTGAAATATTCGGTGTCTGAGATTTTCTGTGACACTGGGCGGGGCTAACATGAATATTCATGAGTTTCCTTTTCATGAGTTTCGTCTTAAAGTTGCACTCAAATATTAGTGCTCCTGATTAAAAAAATACAGCTTTCTGTAACGTAATTTAATTTCAGTTTCGAGCTAATATATATACATATTTATTGTGCACAGACATTATTAATTACATAAGAAATCCAGATCCAAATTTATTGTTAGAATATGCATCATATAGGCTAATCAAGCCAACAACTCTCGTCTTTTTGTCATTTACCCTACTTCGGTTTTACATTTGAGTGCGTTTTAAATGGCTTGATTTGATTTGAGTTGTACAGAACATACTTATGCATTTGATTTGGCATAATAAAGTTTGATTTGTGATCAATCATGTACAACATTCCTTTTATTGCTGGTTCAGCTGTTAAATAAATTAAGATATTTTACTTGCTGATTTTTACTTTATTCACAGAGTAAAATTAATTAAAATGTAGCATGGGCTATATTAATTTGCACTTTAGTTGGCATTTAATACAATCAAGAAAGCAAATGATTATATATATGTTTAAGCTTGTACTGTAGAATTGTAGAACATTTTGAAATAAAAGCATGGATTCTGACTTCACCATTAATAAATTCATGAAAAAGATAAACATTAATAGAACCATTAATTTAATATTAAAGTCTGGTTGAAGTTATGTATGCTATACCAACTAAGCCAAAAATAAGGAACGACAGAAATATCACAGCGGAAACTTTATTTTTTCATCAAAGATGCATTTTATACCAGTTATCAACAGTTTTACAGACTCTCGAAGTAAAACATCAGCACAAAGCAAAAATTACTTAAATATACCATCAGCGTTTTAGTGCCACATAAAAAAATCGTAGAATTACGAGATTAATATGTCGATAATATAGTCGAAATATTTTGAGAATAAAGACGAAATATTACGATAATAATGTCAAAATATTACAAGAATAAAGTCAAAATATTATTTAATTTAATAAAAATGTGGGGAATAAAAGATTGGACGCCACAGACATTTTTGCGGAGCAGGTGGAGGAATTTTCACAAAGAATTTTGATAAGAATTTTCAAAGATTTTGAAAGATGAGACTTTATATTAGAAATGTTTTATATTACAAACAACGAATGCCATCTAAGACATATTATTTCCCAGCATACTGTCCACGTGAGTATGACACAATATATTTCTGCTAATAATACCACATACACTGCAAAAAAAAAAAAAAAAAAAACGTTTTTCTTACTTGTTTGAGTCTTGTTTATTTGCTTACCCCAATGACAGATTATTTTGCTTTTTCTAAGCAAAAACTCATTTAATTTCGACTTGTTCTTTCTAAAAACAAGACCATTTTTTTTTTACTAGAATATCCTTCTTGATTTAAAAATTGTTAGATATTTTGGCTGAAAACAAGACAAAAAGTCTAAGAAAAGGATTTTTTTCGTAGTGTATATATTTGTAGTGTATTAAAATAGTCAAATAAGAGAGCTAGCGCCCCCCAAAGGAATGTCCAATGGGTGTATGAGCTGAATAAAAAGTTGGTCCTGTTCAGTCTGTTAATAAATATCAAATATTTTTGATATTAAGCTGTTTTCGCAAGTCAGTAAAATTGGCTCTTCCTCATCCCGGTAAAATGATGCGGCCGCTCGGAGGCATCAATCCGGGACTTTGCATGCACAAAATAGGCTATAGCCTACTCTAAATTTGACTGATTTATAACTTTAATTTCTATGATTTAAATTCTTGAAACATTTCGACTCTATTCTCGTAATATTCCGGCTTTATTATCGTAATATTTCAACTTTATTTTTGTATTTCGACTTTATTCTTGTAATATTTTGACTTTATTCTCGTAGTATTTCGACTTTATTCTTGTAATATTTCGACTTTACTCTCGTAGTATTTCGACTTCATTCTCGTAGTACTTTGTCTTTATTCTCAAAATATTACGACCTTAATCTTGTAATCTTAGATTTGTTTTACGTGGCACTAAAACGCTGTCCTATAAATGCCTGTTGGCTCATTAGTTAGAACATGTCCTTAAATTAAATCATATTAAAAGCATAATATATATGTCAAGTATTATTTTCAGTGAGTGTATATACACCATATTAAAATGAAGCCATTTTATTCAGGTCATATCAAATCAAACTTACAGCACACAATCTACAAATGATAAAAAACTTAAATTAGTTCGACGCAGAAATTAAATTAATTTACAGTAACGAAAACAGTTTATATGGTCCAAGCAAGGAGCACTAAAAATTTTAGTGGCGCTTTAACATGAAACAGGAAACTAATGAATATTCATGTTAGCTCCGCCCAGTGTCACAGAAAATCTCAGGCACCGAATATTTCAGAACAACGGCGCTGCTTCAGCACGGCTACCGGAGCAGTTCGTGGACCCTTTAGTTAAAGCTGTGTTTAAATGAGCCGACCTACAGCTTGCTGTAGCATCCCAAAAGCGGCTGTCCTTAGTACATGGGTAAAGTTAGGCGAATCCCCCACCCGCCAACGAATTGAATTTCAGTAGGCGGGATACCGCGTTGTGACATCATTGCATCCGGAAAACAAACGCCGTAGTCCAAATGAGTCGTTTCGCTGTAGTTCTTGAAAAGGGATTTTCTAAAACTAAATATCTCCGATTGGAGTGGACTTTGAGATTTGAAACTTTGTATATGTTTTTTATGCCCAAACATACACACCACACACTGGCTAAAGTTCAAAAAGTGAAAAAGCATAATAGCACCCCTTTAATTGTTTAGCGTTCCTGAATGCTCCCTGGCCTGCATGCCAGCTGCTCCTCTAAAGGAAACATGAGGAGATCGTTACACTTCTGTCTTCTACTTTAAGTCTTTAATTTCCGTTGAGAGTTTTGTGTTCTAGTTAAATTTTGCTGCCCAAAACACCTGCTGCCAACGCCCAAGACTTCACAAACTACCAAAGAAATTCCAACCAATCAGCAACCTCAGGAAAACCCCCTTTCTGGAACGACGCCAAGAAATGAATTCCCCCAACACAAAGGCAACATGTACAACCTCCAGATTCTAGTTGAACTGGTGCATTTGATATAATGTTTAATAACCTCATTGATAGACTCAATACGGGGGTAAATTAAATGATTGATGGTTGTTCAGGTCTAAGCAATTGCATATATTGCTATAGACTTCATATTTTCATTCCTTTAAACTCATTCTTTCCTCACTTTCTATGTGTGAATGGGTGTGTTTATGTGTTATTTTTTTTTTTTCAGTATTTGATTTTTAAATAAACTCTTTAATGCTGTAACCATTCTAATTTGTCCTTACACCGCTGCAGTTATAATATAGGCCTATGTATGATTCATAGATGCATATTAGTTGGTAAATATTTATGTAAATTTGAATTGGTAAATCAACTCAGTTCAGTTTTCAGTTCAGTTCTGTGGTGTTTTATTGGTGTGACAAAGTTTGTATTTTCAGGGTTGCTGCATACATAAAATAGCCACATAACATGAATGAAAAACGTAAAACTGTAATTAGCAAATAAATGAACAATGCGTGGTGTTAAAGATTAAAACAAATATATATATATTTATCGTTTTGGCCCCCATATGGCCTCAGAATACCAGATGCGGGAACCTTTTCAAATCGAGTTAAGAGAAAAGCTTTGGTAAGCAAAGCTTTGTTTCACCAAACAAACCAACCATACATATTTTCATCTGTACTATTAAAATTCCAATACATCTCAGATGTATATCCATATATGTTTACATTTTTTAACCTCTAGTGGATCTGACGTCATTGACCAGAAGAAAAACTGCAGCCGCAGCAGCCACGCCCATCAAAGCAGTGACGACTAATCGAATCCAAGCTTCTACAGTTTCACAACAATGGATGTGTACTTCTGTAAATAAATAAATACATTTTCAATAAACTGACTTTAGTTCAGATGTACTCAAAAACTGAACTTTTAACTAAACTTGTAGCCTGTTTAGAAAGGCATGAGTAGGCTAGGCTAAATAATGACAGAACCTCATTCATTATTTTATTCACCATTTATGGCATCTGAAGTTATCTGTCTCTGTAAAATCAACAACTTAAGCCAGTGAATAGGTGCAATAGATGCTCATATCAGCACTCCCATACCTGAACATGTGTGACAGAGTTTGCTGATGTCTAGATGTTGAGTCTGGTTGCTGATGGTATTGTTGATCACACAGCTGTAGGTGTTATTATCCTGATATCCCACCTCCAGAGGTAGAGAGAGACTGATGCTGAGATCAGACACACTGATGCTGGACAATAAACTGTTTCCTTTGTACCAAGAGACAGTCACATGACCCACATTCACCACTGAACACACCAGTGAACAATAGGATGATGAGAATGATGAAGATGAAAAACAGTCTCTGAAAAATATATATGGAAGGGGCAGACGAGCTGGAAAACAAAATAAAACTAAATCTGAGTGTGTATGGCAACATCACACAGTCAATGAGTGTCTGGTATGAGAACAATCTTCACCCCTATCTCCACATTTATAAAAGGTTATTACACATACGGATACATAACAAAGAAGAAAATGCTGCTTAATTGAAATTATTTAGTTATTTTATTAATCAATTAAAATAACTGAAATATTAACATACTTTTACTTTAAAAGTAAATAAAAAAGGTGAAACAAACATTTTACTCACCATGGACAGTGAGACTGAAATTCTTGCTCACCCTGTTGTTCTGTAGTTTATAGAGTCCAGCATGTTGAGTTGTGATGTTTGTGATGGTCAGAGATCCAGTTTGATCATCCAGCTTCAGTCTGTCTCTGAATCTCCCATCAAGAACATCATCATTTATAGAGATGCTGTTGGCCATTACGTTGATTTGAGCTATTAAAGTGTTTTCAGCCCCATACCTCCACAGAATCATATCCTCATACATTATTTCAGTAAGACCAGTGTTTAGAGTGACTGAATCTCCCTCCGTCACTGACACTGACTTCAGTCCATCACCAAACACACCTAATGAAGACAGTCACAGATTTGCTGATTTAAATTTCACACAGAACAAAATTGCAGCCTGGTTTAATCTTCAATATTTTCTGCTAATGTGTGCAAAAACATACACTCCACTTTATTGTTTACAAGGTGGTAAAGTCATACATTTTTTGATATAAAACAGATTCGCTGTTGTAGCACCTGCCCTATTTCCCCCCTGTGGATTAAATTAGATCTCACAATAATATGGTTAAAGCATCTTTTATCTTGAATATCCTCTGGCTGATTAAATACTACTTTTTCGGACTGTAGTACATCTCTGTAATTACAATCTATCAGATTAAAACTAAAGTACAAACTGTTGTTTAACATGATTATAACTTACCAACCAGGCACCACAAGTAGAACAAAACAAACATGTGAACCATTTTCAGATAACCACACTTGAAGTGTGTGAACAAACTAAGAGGACAGTGTTAAACTGCTTCAATGTGTTACATGTAATTCATCCACCAATTATATTTGAGCACCACCCACTCACTACACATATACACACAGCTCTTCATGCATGCATTGGTTATACATATTCTGTTCTATATTATATTTATTTTTATTTTTTGCAACAATATAATTTCAAATATTTCATTGTATATTCAATATTTTACTCTTAAAGGTGTGAAATGGTCTTTGGGTATGTTTTATCATGGTGCCATCAGCAGATCACTTATTTTAATATAGTAATGCAAGAGCTGTTTTTTTTTTTTTTTTTTTTTTTCCAACCAGCAGATCAAACCACATCTTTGTTTCACGTTGACTCATATTTCAAAGAAGTATTATTAGATATGTCACCAATGGAAAGTCTTGCTTTTTAGTCACTTGGTCTCTGTCTTGTGTAGATATGGCCAGACATCATCAGGAGCTACCTTATAAAATAATAATTATCGGAAAAAAAAATATGGATTTTGGATTTGGGACGAATGGATTTTGTGAACATTAGTCAAATAGCAGAAATCACAGAACATGTGCTTGATATTTGCAGAAAAAAAAAATGAGAAAAAGGCATGATAACAGACATGTAAGGAATAGGACTAACAAGAAGTGGTGTAAAGAACATATTGGAATGTGGTTGGAGTGGAAAAGGAAGGAAATACTTGATCTGTTTTTTTTTTTTTTTTAAATACAAGAATAACCCATTTAAGCCCACCGTCAACTATAGGTGCCGAAGTTTATAGTTGTCATTTTCCTTTTGTAAGTATTTTTGTAGATGTTATCCATGTTTCATGTCTCAATGACATGCAAGCAAACAACCAAATAAAGGATCAAGACCAAAAAAGGCATTGACTTCCTTCCTGTCACATGAGGCTGTCAACTTCCCCTACCTCCAGGAAGCAGGGTGCATGAGAGAAAACCCTCCCAAAGAAAGTTAATTTTTATATTACTAACTAGTACTTTTTGTTGACACATATCAATTTACATAATCATGAAAGTATCTAGAATCATCCAAACAAAACAAATCTTACAAGAGATCTATAGTTTTTTTTTTTTTCTGTATATACTTTTTTGTAAATGTCCAAGTGGCAACTGTATTTGCCAGTGGGCAAATGACTTTGAAGTACTGTTTCATATATTATGGGGGAATTGTGTATACTGTTGCTAGCATCATGCTACTTATGTTACCTTATTGTTAAAACATGTTAGCATTATGCTAGCAACATGCTAATCATGGTAACAGCATGTTAGTATGTTGCTACCATTATGCTAATCACATTAGCAGCTTATTTAAAACATGGTAACATCATGCTATCAACATGCTAATTAGGCTAATTTTGTTTTAACATTTTACTTTTGTTAGATTAGAGTTACTATTAGTGATTAGTGCTGAGTTTTGTCATGGCAAGCACCACTCACATTTTCTCAGAAAATGTATGTATATTTTTATTTATTTTCATTTAACTTTTTGATACACAATGCCATTTTGGGGCACTTTAATGGCAGCCCTTTGTTCTGCACTATGTTTTTTAACATTAAGAAAAAAATAATTTGTTGTCTGTTGTGTTATCATATTTAAGAGATTATAAATTAGAAACAGCTTTTTTGGGGTTTGCATAAAATGTTCTTCGACTTTTATACATAATTCATTTGTTTATAAATAAAGACCCTGAACAAAAACAGCTAAAACAGGCTTTAAGAGGGGTTTTGGCCACTTTCTTAGCTGGTCAGGCTGGGAGACCAGCTGGAACAACCAACTAAAACAAGCCTGACCAGCCTAGCCAGGCTGGGAGACTAAAAACCAGTAACTTCCATATTAAACCAGCTAAGACCAGCTAATCAGCTTAGGCTGGTTTTAACTGATTATTCACCTTGGTCTTAGCTGGTGTAGCTGGTCAGCAGGCTGGTTTTAGATGGGTTTTGGCCACTTTCTTAGATGGTCAATCTGGGAGACCAGCTGGAACAACCAGCTTAAACCAGCTACTTCCAGCTTAAACCAAGACCAGCCAACCAGTTTATTTTTTTCAGCAGGGTATTGAAAGCAGTTATTTTGAGTTAGATGCCAAATTTTCTCATCCTATTCAAAACTGACATTGAAATTTGACGTTGCCGCACATTCAAAAAGAAATAAACTGGGAAAAATAAATGCAGAACATGTCCACATTCAGCAGATGGCAGTAGTGCAACATCTAGGATACAAGCTGCCGTTGAAATCCAGTGGAGAAGAAGAGCTTGAGCGGATGCTTTCCATTTCTTATTTTGTGTATCCTCGTATTTAATGTCATACACAGATCTGTCTAATATATATATATATATATATATATATATATATATATATAT
>NC_133367.1:928948-1007443 GCF_049309525.1 Garra rufa
ATATATTCATTACAGCTGTAAAATCTTCAACATTGAAGCAAGCTTCAAGTAATACAAATACAACAGTAACTGTTGGTATCCTGTTGGCCATAGCTGCTGTTGCTGCTGCTGCTGTTGGTCTGATTTGTTTCTTCAAGAAGCATAAACAAAATATAAATAATCGTAAGTAATACAACTGACAGTGCAAGAGAAAAATAATAAGCTTTACTGTGCTACTTGGAAGTTGCAATATGTAAAAAGTTTGTTAATAATCATGTTTGTGATGTGTGTTTTCCACAATAAACCTTATTTTTCTAATTCCTTTTTTTTTTTGCTGTGAAAAAACTTAAGTAAACATGGTGTCAGTGAAAAAGGGATATTATGTCATTCTAAACACTAACACTTAACAATGATGACACGGTTCCTGTGGATACTGTGGATGTTCACACTTTTACACTCTTTTGTAGGTAAAATCAGAGGAGGGACCAGTGAGATATGTGAGGAAACCAAATTTAGAAACAAGCTGATGCCGGGTGAGAAGATTGGATCAGATGAAATTTGAGGCTTTGGTTGAAATACATACTTTGTGTTTTCTTAAACAAATATTGGAATGCGCATGGGCTCATTTTGGGCTACAAGCAGAAAAAATGTCATGCCATCATTTAGTAATCCGAGTGTTCCAATTCCGAACACTTATTAAACATGTAAAATGTGTTTTCTGAAAGGTGTACCTTTTTCTCTGCGCGCTTCCTAATGCCTGGTGCTTCCCCTTAGCACAAGTTTGCGAAATCTCGATGAACACAACGATAAACAGAACGATCACACTGTGTGCACATAGACAAGACACGTCTCTCACTGCGCAATCTTGATATTTATTTGCAGACTTACTGTATTTCAAAATATGTGTCTTGGCGAGTATGCACGCAAATGGAATTTATTACATCTTGTGAACATTTGGGGAACTGTAAGGGGAAAATCGTTAGATGTGTAACATTATATGGGAACCATGCATTACAGTAGGCCATATAGTCCATCTGTTTAGCTAATGTAAATCTGACAATAAAAAGAGAAGCTTGCTGTAATTGATTTAACTGCTTAAGTGGTTTTAATATTCAGTTTATTTGCGTTGAAACTAAAGTGATTTTTACATTTGATTATCCTACATTTGTTTTTCTTACTTGAATGCTTCTGTTCAGATGTTTATTAAGAGTTTAATTGGTTCTTTCTGTAAGGCCTATTATATTTTTCTACTGTTTTACTGAAACTGTAAATAGCATGTATCAAAAAATAAAGCAAATTGTATACTTTTAAGTTTAGCCGGAAAGTACACATGAATAAAAATATTACTTTTAGATGTTAAATGTTTATTTCTAAACATTTGTTAAACACTTGTAAATGTAAGCATTCAGGAATAAAAATAAATAAATAAATATGCTTCTTTTAGAACTGCATTCATTTAAAATGATAAAAACTGGTCTCTGTCTTGAATGACTTCTACTTGTGAATAATCTTTTTCACTGTGCAATGTCCATATTACCCCTCCCAGACTGATGACTGCAACAATTGCTTCTCTAAGATCATTTCTGATGTCTTTCCTTTTTTTTTTTTTTTTTTGGCATTATGTTAACACACACCTGAAGGCTCCAGACCAGCAAACTGCCAAAACTTCTGCTTTCACAGAGGAGCTATTAATTATTGATTAGCAGCGCCTGACTGCTACTTAGTCTGTAGTTTAACCCTTTGTCAGACATTACTTTTCCATTACATTACTTTTGGCCTAGCTTTTGTTAAATAAATAATGACATGGAGTAATACAACATGTGTTGTTGTTGATCTGAGGTTTCGCTTTATATATTTGTCCTGCTACACTCTAAAAAATACTGGGTTAAAAACAACCCAGCGCTGGGCATATGAAGGAATATAGAAAACCCAGCAATATTTGGGTTAAATAAAACTACCCAGAAGGATGGGTTAATGTTAACCCAACCTCTGGGTCAAAACAACCCAATCGCTGGGTTTGTCCATATTTCACCCAGTGCTGGGTTGTTTTTAACCCAGCATTTTTAAGAGTGTATGGATAGAATTTTGGATATTTGGAGGCATATGGATATCTGACTCATTTCAATGCTATATTTTTAGCTATTGTGCTTTTATTAAAAAAAAAAACTAACAAGGTATACAGCATTAATGTATAACTTGTTTGTTATTGTTATTATTATAATTATGCTCAATTCTGTGCCTTAGATGATTTGCTACTGTTTGTATTATAATATTAATTTTAACTAGTATGTTCTTGATAGAAGATACAGAGACAGACTGAAGGTGGATCATCAAACTGTCAGGTGCTGTGATGCTACATTTATTTGTATTTCTGTTTAGGAAAAAATGTAATGCATGTCCAGCATCAGTGTGTCTGATCTCAGCATCAGTCTCTCTCTACCTCTGGAGATGGATCAGGTTAAAAACACCCACAGCTGTGTGCTCAACAATCCCATAAACTCTGTCACACAGTCAACTTGGCTGTGGACAGGAAATAACTTTTACTAATGTACAATTTGCCATCATGCTGCGCTTTTGTTATCTCAGATTTGTTATTGTGCATCAGAACCTGTCAATATACCCAATTTTCACAAACAAGCCCTATTTTAAATGTTGTAGGATTACAAATTTAAGAAATGTTGATCATATGTTCTGAAATAGCTTCACAGGAAAATCTAAAGTGAAGTATATTCTATTTAGCTTCTAAAGGTACAGATGATGACATTCTAAGAAGATCAAATCAGGCAGCCCAGGTGTCTGAGACATTAACCTTTTGTTCTCAAGCTACAGCGATGCCTTTGTCTCTATGATAATGTGAAGGTATGGGCAATACTGTCAGACTGATTGGATCAGCACCTATGCCTTTGAATGACACTGTTATGATAATGAGATCAGGGCTGGGGAACTCTGGTAACGGGCTGATTCCTGTACTGCATTTGCATGCTTTGTTTAGATTGACTCCACCTCTATGTAATCCTCCCCCTGGAAATATATTTAAACTGTATTGTATCTGACATTAGTCAGACGACTTTTGATGACTGCAGCGAACGAACAGCTAGGATCTCAATAAAGAGAAACTTCTGCTTCAAGATATCCAAAACGTCTCCTGGTCTCTGAGAAAAGTTCACAACAGTTTTGGTGCCGTGACCCGGATAGAGTTCCAGCTTCTTCACCTGAATCCAGATTGGAACAGCAAGCTCAACAGAACATCTGCTTTCAAGACTGCATCTTTTGGAATCCAGAGCGAAACTTCCAGCTGAACACAGATTTCCATGAATCTTCCTTTACAACCAAGGGTTGGTGAGTGCTACTCTATCCAAAAGAACTGCTAAAGACCAGTACATATAGTTATCCTCTGCGCCGTCAGAGAAGAGTTAACAGACAGCTGTAGGGTTTAGTTAACTAAGTTATCCTCTAAAGGTGTTCTTTTAGAGATGAAAAGTTACCCTCTGTTAATTCAGGGAAGTTTAGCATTACGTGCTAAAGTTGTTTATCCTCTGTTCACTCAGGGAAGATTAACATTACGTGTTAATATTTGTTATCCTCTGTTTATTCAGGGAAGGTTAACTACAGCTATTACAGTTTAGTTAACTAAGTTACCCTCTAAAGTTGTTCTTTTAGAGAAGAGTTGTTTATCCTCTGTTCACCCAAGGAAGTTTAGCATTACGTGCTAATATCTGTTATCCTCTGTTTTAAGCAGGGAAGTTTAGCATTAAAGTGCTAAAATTTGTTATCCTCTGTTTTGGCAGAGAAGTTTAGCATTAAGTGCTAGTAGTTTGTGTTGTCCTCTGTTAATTCAGGGAAGGTTAACAATAGTTGATCTGTGTTAACAAGCGTACCCTCTGTTGATCAGAGAAGTTTTAGTGTTGTGATTGCGTGGTAGCAAAGAAACTTGAAAAATGGTTAGAAAGAATGCTAGGCTAATTCCAACCACAGAGAAAGGTGGACTAGCTACGCCATTATGGACAGACGATGAGTTTAAATCATTGTTAGGAGAGCATATGGACTCAATAGTGACTGAGTCAGTAAAATTTAATTTGACAAAGAAATTTGGTATTGATCCAGATAAAGTTTGGTCAATTGAAGAATGCAAAAAGGTACTCGGAACATGTATCCGAAAGAAAAACCTAAAAGGCATTATCTGCTGCCACAGAGAATTTACACTATCATTAGCACAAGAACAAGCTCAGTGTATCACTAAGTTGAAAGAACAAAACCAACAGCTGCACACTAGATTGTCCCGTTTCACTAAAAAGGTGGGCTATAACCAGGCCTCAACCAAAAGTGATTCAAAAGACCAACAGTCAGATGTAAGCTATCCTGACTTACAGTCTTCATGTAGACCAGAAGACAGTGGCAATACTGTAACAATGGAGAAAGATGCAGTGAATTCAGTGAAGGTATGTGGTGCTAGGAGAAGATGTCAGGGAATTGAGAAAATTGAAGGTGTTTCTCCAAACTCTTCTGTTGTCCCAGTACAAATGGTTGCCAAAGCGCTAAGACCTAAAGACATAGAGAAATTGTCCCAGAGCTTACCTTCAGCACACACACATTTTTCAGAATTTAGAAGAGCACTGATTAGCAAAATGCGTCTTTATGACATGTCGTTAGCAGAAGTCACACAGCTGATGTCACAAATTCTAACTGAATCTGAATTCAACAGTTTTGAGTCTGCTGTTACTTCTGAACTACAACATGCCAATAAAGGCGATTTGAGAGAAGGTGTTTTAAAAATTCTAAAGAATATCATAGGACCCAAAACAGACTGGTCCAGAATCACTAACTGTGTGCAAAAGAAGGATGAATCTGTAAGTGAGTACACTGAAAGGTTTTGTCAGTCAGCTGCAGCATACAGTGGAATAGCTGACACTCCAGAGAAGGTGCTAGATGATAAAGGACCACTAGCTCGTACATGGTTTGATGGTCTTTTAACAGAATATAGAAATGCACTGCCTTTCTTAGATCTCACATGGTCCAATAGAACCCTGCAAAGCAACTTGGACAGGTTAGCTATTTGGGAAAGAAACTCTGATGTTAAAGCCAGAGTAAAGATTGCAGCAGCTTCCTTTAAGTTGAAAACAGAGAACCGACAGGAAAGTAAATGTCCTAAGAGAGAGGGTAGTTGTCATTACTGCGGTAAACCTGGACACTTGATGAAAGAATGCAGGAAAAACAAAAAATACGTAAAAGAAATGAACAATGTTAATCAGCTTTTACACAGTCTGCTAGCAATGCTAAAACAGCACCTCCCCACTACACCAAACTCACTGGGCAGCTTGCTGAGGTGCTAACCGTTAAGGCTGTGAATTCTTAATTACCCCAGTAATCTACAACAAAGATGAAAGACTCTTTGTTAACAGAACAAAGGGAAGTTATGATGTCTACCAGGACTGATGTTTAATTAGAGGACTGAAATGTAGTGATTGCATTGTTTTGGAAATACATGTATTTTTGTTCTGCATTAGGAACTTATGTCTCACACTATACAGTGTGCACAACACTTAAAGGGACAGATTAGGACACACAAACCAGTGAGGAGCCCAGGAAAGAACCGAAGTGCAATAAGCCTCGGGGGCAAAATCCTGCGGTGAACATTTCCTGATAGGTTTTTCCCCTTTAGTACTTTCAATCCCCACCTCACTGGTCTATTAGGTGTCAAATTAAGATTAGGTTAAGAAAAAAAAAAAAAAACACACTATACGATCACTAGAATTTTAATGTAATAAATAAAACCACTATACGATCAACAGAAGTCTAAAAATGTCTATGTATGAATACTGCTGGTCTGCTGTTTCTTTGTTTTCTTTTGTTTCAGGTGTGTATGCCAAGTCATCTTCATACGCGAAACCCTGGTGTGAAGCATCACTTTAGACATCCATGAACAAGCTTCATGAGGACAAAGAGTCATCTGAGTGAATCTACGTGGGAAACAGACTACAGAAAACAGACTTCACAGCTATTCAGGCGCCATAGACTTCAAGACTTCCACTCTTATGCTACATGATTTTCTGTGACATCATGTAGTTTGTACGACATTTTACCATCCCATTGTCGCACGTGTCAACAATTATGGTTCTGAAAAGAACTATTACACCTAAGTAAATCTAGGACAAGACACAGGATAATGTTATATGTGCCTGTAACTTTTACAAGTTACATGACTGCAAGATGGGGCTTATGTTAACCAACATAGGCTACAGAATGGACTTATGGAGGTTTAAATTTGTTTTATGTGAGAGTTATTAGAACTCTCAAAGAGGGGATTGTAGGATTACAAATTTAAGAAATGTTGATCATATGTTCTGAAATAGCTTCACAGGAAAATCTAAAGTGAAGTATATTCTATTTAGCTTCTAAAGGTACAGATGATGACATTCTAAGAAGATCAAATCAGGCAGCCCAGGTGTCTGAGACATTAACCTTTTGTTCTCAAGCTACAGCGATGCCTTTGTCTCTATGATAATGTGAAGGTATGGGCAATACTGTCAGACTGATTGGATCAGCACCTATGCCTTTGAATGACACTGTTATGATAATGAGATCAGGGCTGGGGAACTCTGGTAACGGGCTGATTCCTGTACTGCATTTGCATGCTTTGTTTAGATTGACTCCACCTCTATGTAATCCTCCCCCTGGAAATATATTTAAACTGTATTGTATCTGACATTAGTCAGACGACTTTTGATGACTGCAGCGAACGAACAGCTAGGATCTCAATAAAGAGAAACTTCTGCTTCAAGATATCCAAAACGTCTCCTGGTCTCTGAGAAAAGTTCACAACAATGTCAAGAAGAAAATCAAGTTCAAAACAAAGAAAAATGTTTGGTCTAAAATGAATGAAACATAGAATTACAGTAAAATGATATACACTTTTCAACTTCTTACTGCCTCAAGAGTTACCTGCCAATGTGTATCAGCTTATTTTAGGCTGAATTAACAAGCTGTGTCCTGTGTCTTTAGTCATTTTATGCCCACTCAAAGATGAACTAAATCTAAATAAATCTTATAGAAAACGTGTTTTTAGCATAGCAGATATTTATAGTTTTAAAATTATTATTATTATTATAATTATTTAGGAACATATATTTTAGTTGAGAAAATGTTTCAAATGGATTATGCTGAACATCATGTCCTAGTCAATTGAAAACTAGCGGGAAAAGGTTTTACGGTGCCACCTGCAGGCTGTTATCATGTACAGCAGCCATAAACCGGGCAGCATTATGCATTCTCTATTTTATCAATGCGACAAATATTAAGAAATATTGAAAATGTTTCCAATCGTAGGAACGTTTTTCAGTTAGATGTCATTTACTCCATAGGAATATAAACATTTGCTTTATCACCTCTCAAGCCTGATGGTCCCCTTCACTAAACACAAACAGCAAATCACAAAACAATCATGTGACTTTCTGAAAACGATACAATTCGGCTGTTCATTGTAAATTTCACTGTTCGACACACACTGAACCGCCGGTGTCATAACTTAGCATGAAGAACCTCGGCTTAATCTTTATTGTCCCAGTATTCGTATACGGTAAGTTGTTGTATTTATTTATTGTTTTTTTTTTTTTTTTTTTTTTTTACAAATTATTTACGTGTCATTAAGAAGTTGGGTCGCGGCTTTCGGGAAGATGGGAAGATGGGAAGATGGGAAGATAGATAGATAGATAGATAGATAGATAGATAGATAGATAGATAGATAGATAGATAGATAGATAGATAGATAGATAGATAGATAGATAGATAGATAGATAGATAGATAGATAGATAGACTAAAAATGACTTTAAGACCCCCCCTTATATAGGACAATATTTGGCCGAGATACATCTATTTGAAAATCTGGAATCTGAGGGTGCAAAAAATCAAAATACTGAGAAAATCACCTTTAAAGTTGTCCAAATTAAGTTCATGCATATTACTAATCAAAAATTACATTTTGATAGGTTTACAGTAGGAATTTTACAAAAAAATTTCCTAATGATTTTTGACATAAAAGAAAAATCAATAATTTTGACCCATACAATGTATTTTTGGCTATTGCTACAAATATACCCCAGCGACTTAAGACTGGTTTTGTGGTCCAGGGTCACATATATTTAGTCTGAATTAAATATTATTCATGTTTATGTGGTCCTGGACAACAAAACCAGTCATAAAGGTCCTTTTTATTTTTATGTATTTATTTATAATTTTTTTAATTCAGATTTATACATCAAAAAACTGAATAAATACGCATTCCACTGGATAGAACAATATTCGGCTGAGATACAACTATTTGAAAATCCGGATCTGGGAAAATCGCTTTTAAAGTTGTCCAAATGAAGTTTTAATATATGTAAGGTACATTTACTAAATATCTTATTGGAACACGATCTTTATTAAATATCTTAATGATTTTACTACAAATTTACTCATGCTACTTAAGACTGGTTTTGTGGTCCGGGGACACATATGATAACTTCAACATAAGCATTCAGTCCCTTTGCTACGACGCTGAAATTGAGGTACATGCCTTTTCCAAAATCTCTGAGATCGTTCTAGTTTATTCGGTCTAGTTTAGGTTCAGGCTTCATTTCTGCTTTTTTACTGCATGTGAACTTTAATGTATAGCCTAAATGACTTTCTGTTCTGCAGTGGTGTCTGGCGTTGAGGCCGATGTCGTGGAGTCAGTATCAGTGATTGTGGGAGATTCTGTCACTCTACAGACAGATGTAACTCAAATACAGAGCAATGATGTGATTGAGTGGATCTTTGAAGGATATGTCATTGCTAGAGTCAACAGTGACTCCAGTAACAGAGTTAATGTTACTGTGAAATTAAGAGACAAACTGCAGCTGGACAGTCGGACGGGAGATCTCAAGATCAGAAACATAAGAACTGCAGACTCTGGACTCTATAAACTTGATATCAACAGCCGCAGAGGTATTTCAAAAAAGGTCTTCAATGTCAATGGTGAGTGAGTTTGTCGGATATTTCGTTGAGGTTTCAGACTCAAGGTTGATGTGTTTGCTGACTGACAGAACATTTCTGTTCATTAGGTGTGATTGATTTGGCATCAGATGGAGTGAAGGTCATGTCTGTGATGGAGAGAGACTCTGTCGTTCTACCCTCAGGTCTTTCTAAAATACAGAGAGATGATCGGATAACCTGGAAGTTTAAAAACACGCTCATAGCTAATATAAATCGAACAGCTGGAATCTTCTCTACATATGACGATGTTCTTGATGGTAGATTCAAATACAGACTGCATCTGAACAATGTGACTGGATCGCTCATCATTACTAACGTCAGACCCAACATCTCTGGACTTTATGAAATAAACATCAGCAAGATTAGGAGCAGATTCACTACCCACAAAGCATTCAATGTGACATCTATCGGTGAGTCACTGCAATAGTGAAATGCATTAAGGATATTTGGATCAGTAACAAAAACTATTTCTGTTATTAATTATTCATTCTCACGTTGTTCCAAACCCTTAAGACCTTCATTCACCTTCAGAACACAAATTGAGATATGTTTGAGGAAATCCGAGAGCTTTCCGACCCTACACAGACAGCAACGCAACTGATATGTTAAAGACCCCGAAAGGTGGTTCAACCATAATTTTCCGAAGCTACAAGAATACTTTTTTGTACAAATGCACATTGAATTTTGAAATTCCTAAGAGGAGTTTACATGAACACATTTGGCAATAAAGAATTTTCAAGAGAACTTTATGGTATACAAATTGGAAACAAAAGATACACTTTCCATCTGATGCCTGACATTTTCTTAGTGGCGCTATAAGAGGGGGAAAAAACTTAAATATGGCTTTACCTATGCAACTATTTGTCCTATTAACATTGGAGCACAGTCTTGGTGCAATGTGCCACAAGTGCCTATAAGGACATTTGCAAAGCAGTAAAAAGGTGGGTGTTTTTTGAGGTCTACAAGACATCATATGAATTAGATTCATTATATATTCTTTACATACACCATTAGGCATAACATTATGACCACTGACAGGTGAAGTAAATATCACTGATTATCTCTTGCACTCAAAAAAATGAACTTTCACTATTGTTAGTTTTACTACACCCACCCTTGTACACTGTACATAAAAAATGCAAGTAACTAAATTAACACAAGTTAACTATGTTATTTCTACAAAAATGTTGTACTGTAGGCTTTACTTAATAAGGGTTTGATTGGACAACTTAACATTGTAGAGTAAAACGCAAAACCCCATGAAATTTGATCTTTGCGGATACCGTAGCTGCTCATTTGCAGGCGGAGCAACAGAGAAGAAAGCGCGAAGCTTGAGAAGGACAAGATGGTGACTTTTTCCAGGTATGAATATTTCATAGATACTTTACCATCCTGTTGAATTACGTCAGGAAATAGTGATGCATAGTTAAATTAATTTAAGATATTGGTGTATTTCTGAGTTTTAGAATGTATTATTTTTATGCAGTGATGCTAACTAATTTTTCTCTAGGCAAGCATGTGGCAGTGAAAGAACTGCAAAATATCAGTATTGACTAGATCACATTGTTGAAACACTATATATAGCAATAAATAACGCTGTACATAGCAAACTTTTATAGCAAGAAAGTTAAGCTCTTGGTACAACGAACACTATTGATCTTTTGAATTGGAACCGCGTTAAAGGCATGTTTTATTTATAGCGTTGGGTGAATTGGCAGATCGTTATCCACCCGTTGATTATAAGGTTTGTGCTATCCATATACGTGCTGCATAATCAGTTTTTTCTCTCTTTTAGAGTGATGGATCAAACAAAAAATGACTGGGTTACCGTAGCCGTTCACTTGGAGGCGGAGTAACTGAAGAGAACGGGAGGAGCAAAAAGCGCGAATATTGAGAAGTCAGTGACTTTGTCAGGTATGAATATCTCATAATTCTTTACCATCCTGTTAAATAGTTGTTAAACGAGGTTTGTTATTTGCATTTATGATGCTTGTAATTAAAAACTTTAAAATGGTGTTTTGTCATTGTCCATTCTTAATGTCTCTACTCTTCTACAGAATGAGACCATCCCAACTCGGAGAGCTTGCATTCTCAGAGCACTTTCTGTGTATCTTAATGAAGACTAGGGAAACCTCATGAAGGAGTATGGATTAAGTGTTCTCAGCTCTCTGCACTTCAGTTTTTTTTTTTTTTTTTTTGTGTGAATATTTAAAGTTTCCCCCTTCACTAGACAATAAAAAACAGGGCTCGTATATGGTCAATCCACATTTTATAGTCAAGAAATATAGATACATTTATTTAGGGTTGTCAGAAGTACTGACTTCAGTACCACATAGTACTGAAACTGTGATGATAGCAGCATTTCTGGGAATTGAGCATTGTTGAGCGGATTCACAAACACAATTGTTGGCCATAGTGTTCATGTGCTCGACAGATCACTGTGATTGGCTGCAATGATCATTGCTTCACACTCTTCACTGAGTACTTGCACAGATTACACTCCCACATGGTAGCCTTTGTAAACCATGTCTCTCAACAGATTTGTCTAAGCATATATATATAAATTAAGGAACCTCTGACTGATCCGCAGATAGATGTGGCTTTTTAAAAGTTCTGCTGTGCTAATCTGTGTGAGCGCTCTGTGAAGAACGTGAAGTGATGATCATCGTAGCCAATCACAGTCATATTTGTTGAGCACATGAAACCTATGGCCAATCAGCCGTGTTTTAAAATCTGCAAAAAATTATTGCAGGAAACGCTCGTGCTGAAACCTGTACTTTTGACAACCCTAACAAGCACAGTAGAGTAATGTTTAAATGGAAGAACTTAAACCGAGTTGCTTGGTAAGTAACTCGGGTGTAGTTGTGATAGCATTAATAGTGCTTGATGGTACCTTGATATCTAGATTTTTTTTTTTTCTTGGGCAACTCATTATGAATGGACAGTTGATAGAAAATTCTGAGGTTATTTTATTTTTATGGATGGATGTATTACGAAGTATTTTTTTTTCTTTCTATTGTTATGTTTACAACCTGCATTTTGGATGCAATTACAGTGACTGAACAGTGTTACTGTTTTTGTGTTTTTTTAGGACACAGACTTTAAGAATTCAGAGAGAGACTTGGCCAATACTGTAATTGGAGTTTACATCGTCAGACCTGAAGATGCAGAAGCCTGTGACCCACCATCAGATGTTGGACAGATAGTTGAGGGAGTGAAGGTCACCAAGGCTTGTACTTTTTTTTTTTTTTTTTTTTTTTTTTTTTTTTTTTTTAGGAGTCATTTACAGCTTGAATCTGTTATCCAGCAGACCTGAAGTACACTTAAGTTTTTACAGAAAGTGTTGCTGAAACTTGATGCTCAGAAATGCAGGTTCTCAAGAGCAAACGGGTTGGTTGAATCGTTACATCATAATTTCTCTTTCATTTGTACAGAATGAAGATGCTTTTTTTGTGTGTGAAGAGCAATTTGTTTCTGGTTTTAAAATTAGGGTCCAGTTTTAATATAACCTTTGTTGATGGGACCAAAATTTGAAATGGAGTTCTGCAGTTTTTTTTTGAGGCATGCCGCCATGCTTGAGCAAATGTTTTGTGTGTATGAACTGTGAGAAAAAGAAAAAAAAAATCAGTTGTTCATAAGATTAATCTCAGTTGCAATCTTTTCTTTACCAATGGCTCAAACTGTCTGAAATATCAAAAAAGATCACTGTGGCATTTTGTGACAGCCTTTTCAGTCTTGAATTATTATTATTTTTTTTAACTCTTATTTAAGCTGTTAAGCTGAAATATCATCATTCATATCATCATTTTAGGGCATGCTGCTTAATTTCAAAAGACATTTCATTCATTTTTATTTTTTAAGTAAGATTATTATAAATTCTTAATACCAGTTGCACTTTAAAAGACCTTGTGAAGAATGTTTACTGTTTCATTATTGATGTTGTAGTGTATTTGTTTCAAAGGATCTGTGAAATTGCAATTGTTTTACAATTCTTATCACTTGTATGTTGCAAAACTTTGCAAATAAAATAAATTTTCTGAAAATATGCTTGATTATTTAAGTTTTACACTTGTAGAGCAAATACATAAAGTTAATAAAATCAATAAAGAACATGTTCACCTTACATATTAAAAGTTCATAATTGTAACATAACATTACTACATAAAATGTACATATAACTAAAATGTAATAGTGACAAATCTGAAAGGGTTATATGCACTTAGAAATATTTTGTCAACTTTACCAGAATTTCTTTTGTTCATTCAACTATATTGTTACTTGTAGAAACTACTTAACATGCTTGCGTGGAACCACTTGACACTCTTTTTTTATGTAAGTCCAACAAATCATTTTTTTGAGTGTGGGCAAGCGATTAAAAATGGACAAGCGTAAGGATCTGAGTTTGACAAGGGCCAAATTATGATGGCTAGACGACTGGGTCAAGGCATCTCCAAAACTACAGCTCTTGTGGGGTGTTCTCAGTCTGCAGTGGTCAGTATCTATCAAAAGTGGTTCAAGAAAGGAACAGTGGTGAACTGGCAACAAACCCATGAACAAACAAGTCTGATCCATGCGGTCCCACCTCACATCTTATAGGACTTACAGGATCTGCTACTAACATCTTGGTGCCAGATACTACAGCACAGCTTCAGGGGTCTAGTGGAGTACATGACTCAAAGGGGTAAGGGCTATTTTGGCAGCAAGAGAATGGACCAACACAATACTATCAAGGTGGTCATAATGTTAAGCCTGATTGTTGTATATTGGTGGATGAACCACTGATGCCACAAGCAATAACTTTCTGGGTCTTGAACGCGCCAGTTGCATTGCTGTAAACGCAGGGTCAGAAAGCACTTGGACTTCATCAAAAATATTTTAATTTGGGTTTTAAAGATAAATAATGGTCTTACAGGTTTGGAATGGCATGAAGGTGAGTAATTAAAGACTTTCCATTCTTTTGTGGGTGAAGATTGCATAGCCTTTTGTCGCAACTCAGAAGTTCCTAGTGACACTTTTTAAAATAAAGGTGCTTTAAAAGGTTCTTCAAGGTGATGCCATTTTTGAACCAAAATCTTAAAAGAACCATATCTTTCTTACCTTTTTATAATCTGAAGAACCTTCTTTCACCACAAAGAACCTTTTGCGGAACAGAAAGGTGCTTCAGATGTGAAAGGTTCTTTATGGAACCAATTAAGGTTATTCTATGTCATACTGAAGCACCATTATTTTAAGAGTGTAGCAAGGCTAAAGTCATGAGTTCGATTCCTAGGAAATGTATGAACTTCGTGAATCCTTATGTTTTACTGTCTGCTTAATCGCTGTCTGTGAACGTTCTTCTGTGTTTTAATGTCAATACAGATGGAGAGAACAGGCTGTCGGTGATGGAGGGAACTTCTGTCACTCTAGAATCTGGCATTTCTAAAATAAACAGTGATGATGTAATTGTATGGAGGTCTGAGCACGGAGACTCCATCATAGCAAAAATTGATAGAAGAACTGGGATCTTCACTACTTGGGATGGAGCTGATGGGAGATTCAGCGGCACACTGGAGCTGGACAATATGACCGGATCTCTGACCATCGGGCACATCAAAACTAAACACACTGGACTTTATCATCTCGACATCACTGGCAACCGGCGCACCATATTCAAAAGAGTCTTTATTTCTGTCTGCCGTGAGTATTTGAAATATCTTAACATAAGCTAATAATAACCTGCCGTGAGAACAAATTAAATGTGAGAACAGTTGATTTCACTTTTAACATAGATGTATTATAAAACTGACAAACAAAACAGAAAGGTGCAAACATTACACAGAAATGCTCAGAAGTTGATGATTGGTTGATCTTTTTCTCATTACAGCACATAACTGGTCTCGATATGCTATGGTCGTAATTGTTGTTGCTGTTTTGCTGTTGGTCGTGATTGGAGGTGTTGTTGCGATTCGCTGTCGTCAAACACAAAATGGCAAGTACTATGAACATATAACATGCAGAGCGCTTGAGATTTACTATGTAACAGAGACTCTGAAGATGTAACAAGGTGTTTGCATCATTAGAACATTTTAAATATGTTTATATTGGGTTGTTGTTTTTAAAACTGGCATCAGGGGGAATCCCAAACATCAGGAAAGATACTATTTGCACTATTATGTGCAACATCATGACTTTTTTTAAAGTTTTTGCTGACTTGACAGTGGCGCTCATGTCCAAACTGGTGACGTCATTTGAACCTTGTTTGTCAGTTTGGCCACTTAGATGAAACAACTTCCTCAAATGGAGACTTTCAGGAGAAGTGATATCAGTCTAGTCTTCCAAATAACTGTGTTATTTAATGTTAGTTTTGGACACAATGTCAGACTGAGAATTTCAACATCTCAAAAAGACCATTTACTGAGTGTTCCTGATTTGTTTCTCTCTTTTTTTTTTTTTTCGGTCAGATGTCCGTCCAGTTCCACTGAAGGTGGAAATGAATCCAGCTAAAAATATGCACCGAGCCTCAACCAGCTTTTGAAGGATGGAAGTTTTTTTTTGTACTATGACCTTCAAAAGGAATCATTTCATTAATTAAAATAATATTGTTTTGATGTATTGATCAATATTCAAGCACTAATGATTTGTTGTTTGACATGAAAATTTGACTGTACAATTTCCACAGACATTTATTTGTAGTATTGAACATAACATGGTGCTAGCAACATAAATGAAAATGTAATGCAAATTGAGTCATTTTGTGTTATATCTAAAATACATTTAGTTTTTTAGTTTTTTTGCAGCCAAGTAAAAAAGTGCCTTAAAGTCAAGCAGGTTTTTAAGTTAGTCTTTGTATAATGTGAGTTGGAATCTCTTTTTTTATTATTATTTTTTTTTTATTACAGCTGTAAACTGTGAATTTGTTTGTGTTAAATGTTGGATACGTTTATAATCTTATGTAACTGTGTACTGATTTATGGCTAAATGATTTAAAACTTTTACCTTTAGCATTTTAGGCTTCTTTGGAGATAATGATCTTAGTATTCATAATAGAGACCTGTCTTCTGTGAGACTTCTGTTTGTATATTTCATATTACTTTTTATATTTGCTCAGTTTAATGCTGGTCAAGGTCTGTGGGCTATATTTATAGCTGGTTTTATTTTGATATTTCATTTTATTTTGAAAACCATTGAAATTCAGGACAGGATCATTATATGTTCATGTGATAAGTGCCAATAAAAACAAGTCTGATTCTCTTTAATGACTGGAATTTGTGAGTTTATCGTGTCATTTTTGAGTTTGTATTTAGACTGAACACCGAATTATTTGCAGTTTCTCTGAACATCCAGAAATGTGATTTCGAGACTACTTCATAAAATGTTCATCTTTAACGATTTAAGATTCAAAATTTCACCATTAGCTACTAAATGTTTTCTAGCTCGTCAACTATAAGTATTTAGGACTATGATCAGTTTTTAATCAAATGTAATTTTAAACTGTCTACGTGTTTACATTGGTTAGCGGCGCTAATCTTGGAAAGCAGAATTCCTGTGTTGGACACTAGATGGAGTTGTAGCATTATAATATGTGCACTGCTTGTTTATGTATCATTTATGTAGTATATAGGCTGTATATAAGGCCATGTTTAAGAAGTGGTGAACATTTTCAATAGTTTTTTTTTTTCTAATAAAAGCAAAGTAACAGTTAACAGTTGCCTGTACAAACCACATAATTTACAAGCATAATTTATGTGGAAATATGACCAGTCCCTCTAGTGGTCAAATGCTGTAACAGATTCATTTTTGAGGTTGTTTACATCAAGGCGAGGTAGTAGATGCATGCCGCAATATAGGACTGTTGTAAGTTATCAAAGCTATATATGTAGGTCCTAATACGTATATTTGTAAATATATTTGATGGAAATGCAAGAGACGGTTATATATTAACAATACAGGCGCAGGTAAAAACTTAAATGAATTTGATTTGGGATATTACATACGAAACAGTAGCAAGTTTGGCTAAACTTGAATGAACACTGCTAGCCTAAGGTAGGCCTACGTGTTTCAAATTGTGTAGTACTGTTCGCGTGACTCCATACCTACAACATCGACGTTATGGACTTCCGTTCCGCTTGAGTTTTAAATCTTGGATCCGAGCCATATATCTGGGGACTACAATACCAGACGGTTGAGGGTGAATTTTTGACAAGTAAACAACATTTTGGTGCACAGCACCCTAACCGCATCGAGGTGAACCAGAAAACCTTGCAAACAAATATTTGGTAATTATATTAATTTATCAAACAATGCTCTTTTTGCGATTAATAACAGTCAAGACTCCAGACCCCACATTCACCTTGTTTTGTTTTTTTTTTTTGATAATGGATCGTTGATGAGAAGCAGGTGCAGACCGTAATCATTGTTATGTGGTTTATAGGTACACCATAACCTTTATAGGAGGCTCAACACAAGGAACACACAGTACGTCCATTGAACCCACGGCTTTAATGCTCCCCCCTTCAACAAACACCTATACAAAGTTCCTACCCCAGTAGTTAACCTGATACTACATCCCCCTTTCAAAGCAAAGGATAAACTATGTGCAGATGCAGAAACAGAAATAACATTAAGAGTATTTATAAACCTTCCGATTACTTATACTGAAAATATAACCCAGAACATCACTAAAATGACAATCAAAATCAGTAACACCCGTAACCACACTATGGCTTTTTTTTTTCAACTTGGCTGTAAAACACTATGAACATGTGCTTCTGTTAACACTTTATCAACATAAATTCCCTGCCTTCCCCCTTAACTCAGGTTCCATTCCTAAGAACGAACATAGTCTTTCAAGTAAGATGGAGGATTCCTTATTCGGCCTGGGAAACGTCTTTCACACACAGGAGACTGCTGACTGGCTACACACTGTGCTCCGGGTGTGACAGGAGTGTGTGTTTCATCAAGAACTGTGCTCTCGGTTGCCGGTTCAATTAAGTTAGCAGGTTCTCCTGGAGCCACAGGGGTTGGTGAAAGATGGTATCTGTTCCTACGCAGAGTGCCCCCTGGCGTCTCAATGATGTATGACCTCGGCGTGCCGGCAGTAGACACTACCGTGCCTCTTTCCACTGTATCTTTGACCCACACATGATCACCCGGTTGAAGGTACGGCATGTCGCGTGCTCTGTGTCTTTTGTCATAATTCTGTCGCAGTTTTTGTCTGTACCTTTGCTCTGTCCTTTTCAGGTTATCTATGTCTGCGCACCCTGGGTTGAGCTTGGATGGAATGACAGGAACTGGTGTTCTTATTTTCCTCCCCATCAGAAGTTCAGTGGGACTGTATCCATTCGCCAGGGGAGCAGCTCGATAGGCCATCAGGGCGAGATAAGGGTCGCTGGATTTCTTGAGGAGACTTTTGATTGTCCTCACAGCACGCTCCGCCTCCCCGTTGCTCTGTGGGAAATGGGGACTGGATGTCACATGACTAAAACCCCAATCCTGTGCAAACTGTCTGAAAATCTCAGATGCAAACTGTGGGCCATTGTCTGAGCGGACCACTTCAGGAATACCATGACGAGCAAAGATAGACTTGATGTGATCAATCACAGCTCCAGATGTCGTAGATGTCAGTTTGGCTACTTCAAAATATCTGGAGAAATAGTCCACGATGACCAGGTATTGTTTGTTGTCTATCTGGAATAAATCCGCTCCTACAGTGGACCATGGTCTTGACGGAAACTCAGTAGACATCATCTTTTCTTTGAAATTGACTCTTTCACGGCTGCACACATCACATTTCTCTATCATGTTTGTCAGCTCTCTGCTGAGCCCTGGCCACCATACTGAATGCTTAGCCCGCTCTCTGCATTTTGTTATTCCCAGATGGCCCTCATGCAGCTTGGACAGGATGTCTGCCCTGAGTGACGCTGGGATGACTATTCTGCTGCCATACAATAGTAGACCATCTTGGATTGTGAGCTCACCTTGGAATGGCAGATATGGCTGGTACACTCTGCTGATAGAAAATTTATCTGGCCATCCTTCGACACAGAATTTCTTCAAGTGCTGGAGTGTAGGGTCGTCGTCCTGGTGTCTCTGAATTTCTCTTAACCTCTTTTCTGTAGCTGGGAGGTTCGCTACCACAGAGTCAACATATAGGTTGATTTCCTCCTCCTGCAATCCTTCTGCAGTATGACTGACAGGAGCTCGGGACAGCACATCCGCAGTTGCGATGTCTTTGCCAGCCACATGCGATATGGTGTAGGCAAACCGCATTAGTCGCATGCGCAGGCGCTGTATGCGTGGAGGAAGTTCTTCTAAGCTCTTTGAACCTAGTAGAGGAATCAGGGGCTTGTGGTCGGTTTCAATGTGAAAACTCTTCCCAACGAGGAACTCTGCGAACCTCTCGCAGGCCCATGTTGATGCTAGCGCCTCCTTTTCGATCTGGGCGTATCGCTGCTCAGTGCTGCTGAGGGCTCTTGAGGCATACGCCACCGGTTTCCACTCTGTGTCTGTTTGCCGCTGGAGAAGAACGGCACCCATCCCGTATGAGGAAGAGTCAGCGGAGACAAGTGTTTCAGCATTAGGGTCATACAATGCAAGTCCTGGGGGTGTCGTCAGTTCTTCCTTGATATTATCGAAGGCCTGCTGTTGTTGCGGCCCCCAGGCCCACATACTGGACTTTCTCAGCAGGTCTCTGAGTGGTCGCGTTCTCTCAGCTAAATGAGGCAGGAATTTCCCCAGGTGGTTTGTCATACCCAGGAAGCGTCTCACCTCGCTAACATTACTGGGTGCTGGCATGGCTTTTACAGCGCTCACTTTATCAGGATCAGCGCTGACGCCAGATGCCTCAATGACCTGCCCCAGGAACTTTATCCTGTTCTTAGAAAACTCACACTTGTCATTGAGCGTCACTCCCGCCTCCTGCAGTCGTGACAGTACTCTCCACAATCTCTCATCATGCTCTGTCTGTGTGGCTCCCCAGATGAGCGCGTCATCCATCTGACACAGAACACCCACCAGGCCCTCCAGGATGCGTGACATGCGCTTCTGGAAGTGTTCTGGTGCTGACGAGATCCCAAAGCACAGGCGATTATAACAATACCGCCCGAACGGAGTTATAAAAGTGGTTAGCAGAGTTGACTCCTTGGACAGTGGAATCTGCCAAAATCCTGCGTTGGCGTCTAGCTTTGAAAACACTTTGGCCCCAGCGAGCTGTCCTAACGTATGTTCAACTGAGGGGAGGGGGTGCTTCTCTCTCATAACTGATTTGTTCAGCTGTGTGAGATCGGTGCATATTCTCACCTTGCCTGTGCGTTTCGGCACCACCACCATAGGCGCACACCATTCAGTGGGCTCCTCCACTTTTGAGATAACTCCCTGCTGCTCCATACGGTCCAGCTCCTCTCTGACCTTTGGCAGGAGTGGGAGGGAGATGCGCCTGGGAGTTGAGAGGGAGAAAGGCTGAGCGCCTGGTTTCAGTACTATGTTGTACTCGCCCTCCATTTTACCTAGTCCACTGAAAAGCTTAGGGAACTCCCTTTTTACTGTCTCTTTACAGTCCAGGCTGATGTTGTTTATTCTTGCGACCAACTGCAGTGCCACTGCAGCAAGCCCGCCTAGCAGTGGTGTGCACAGCCCCTCCACAACATAAATTTCCTCCTTAGTACTGTTACTGTTTTTTCTGAGAGTGGCGGTGAACTTGCCCTTCACATTCAGACGAGTCCCTCCTGGTCCCAGCAGAACCCTTGTTGACTTCTCTAGCCTGCTAAACTGGCCCTGGTTATACAGCATTTCCGATATAGCGGTGACGTCTGCGCCAGTGTCAATTTTAAAGCGTGCGTTGAGATTCTCCACATGTATGTCTGTCATCCATGGGCTGTCATTTGCATCCGCTGACAGTGAACCCAAAAATGCAACTTCCTCACCAGTGTCCTCAACCACTGTAGCTACATGCATTTCACACATTCTTCTGGTTTTGCACACTCTGGCGTAATGTCCTTTTTTTCTGCAGTTATTGCATATTACATCTTTAGCTGGACATTGTTGTTGGCTATGCCATCTTGAATCACCACATCTGCTGCATTGTGTCTGTCTTTCCTTCTGTTTTTTTTTTTCTGTTTGCTTGTATTGTGGCTTGGGTTGTTTTGCGCGTGCGCCGTTGCGCTGACGCGCGTGCATGCTGTCAAGCTGAGCGTTAGAGATATCTGCTTTGAAGTTCATTTTTAGCATTTCTTGTTGCTTCTTCACCTGCTCACTTTGTCTAGCTCTAGTAATTGCTTTCTCTAAAGTCAGCTCGGGATCGAGTTGTAGCTGTTCTGACAAGCGTTTATCTCTCAGACCCACCACAAGTCTATCTCTCACCATTTCGTCATGCAGAGCCCCGTATCCGCAGTGCTCCGCTAGGCAGTGCAGCGCTGTGTGAAAGCTGTCGGCCGACTCACCCATTTCTTGCTGCCTCTGGTTAAACTTTGCCCTCTCGAAAATCACATTTCTGCGTGTTACAAAGTGAGCATCCAACTTTCTCTTAACTGTGTCGTACTCACTCGCTTCCTCTGGGCTGAGGTGCAGGGAAACCAATATATCCTCCGCCTCCTCCCCCATTGTGTAAATCAATGCATTCACTTGATTTTCGTCCGCTTGTGTCTCCAATCCGGATGCGATGCGGAATCTGTCGAAGCGTTTAATCCATTTAATCCAGTCTTCTGCTTTAAATGTGAACTTCTCTGGTGGAGAAACTTGAAACTGACTCATTTTGCCGTCTGTGAGCTCGCTAGCAGTAACGTTACCCCCGAACTTTCGATAATCGGCAGAGAGAAAACAAATAAACAAATAGCCTGCGTCCTGTGTTATCTCTTTTTGTTCGTTAATACTACGCTTTTGCTTCTGACACCATGTTATGTGGTTTATAGGTACACCATAACCTTTATAGGAGGCTCAACACAAGGAACACACAGTACGTCCATTGAACCCACGGCTTTAATGCTCCCCCCTTCAACAAACACCTATACAAAGTTCCTACCCCAGTAGTTAACCTGATACTACAATCATCATCATTATCATCATCATCGCTCACAAGTTTGTATCTGGACTTTGACACAGTCAGGTTTCCTTGAGGTGAGTTTTTTTTTTTTTTACATCTTTCTCTGACTCCTCTTTAACATTGTGAGGTTTAACTTTGGCATTCTCTTGCTAAAGATGTCTAACTGACAAAACAAATATTTGTTAAAAAATGAATTCAATATCTTTTCTTTTTTTTTTTTCTTTTTTTTTACACTGAATAAACTGAGCTGAATAACTTTTTAACCGCAAGGCATTTTATACAAATACGGTGCAGAATGGGCGGATCGATCTTTTGATGTTTCATCGACAGGATCGACCCTCGCATAATACCATAGTAGCCTATCGCTATTTTAGAGAGTTTTTTTATATTTATATTTTTTTTTTATGTACAACAGTATTTTATTGTTATGTACAATAAAGCTTTAAAGCGCAAAAATATATGTAGCGTTGTGAAGAAAAAAAAAACTGCTCTGCTCATCTGTACGCAAAGGCTTAAAAGACAAAAGCAATCAATCACACATTGTTCGCTACTGACGCTGCGCTCAAAGCACTTATTTTGAAACAGGGCTGTTATTGCGTAGAGTAGACCAGTGGTTCCCAACCACGTTCCTGGAGGCCCCCCAACACTGCACATTTTGCATCTCTTCTTTCTTTGACACACCAATTTCAGGTCTTGGACTCTCTGCGAGCAGATTATCTAAATCGTGTGTTGATTGAAGAGACATGGAAAACATGCAGTTTTGGGGGGCATCCAGGACAGTGGTTGGGAACCACTGACGGGGATCATAAACCATTCCTCAGATCTTGCCCTGGAGAGCCAATGCGCTGCAGAGTTTTACTCCAACCCCGATCAAACTCACCTACCTGGGATTCTCTAATGATCCTGAAGACATTGATCATATAAAACTATCATAATAACAGTCTCACGATGCATTTAGAAAATGCAGTTAACAAAGAAACGTGTACCTTTTTGGTTACTGCCCCCCAGTAAAAAGCAAAAGGTAGGCTAATTTGAGCCAATTTTTAACAGCATAAACAAAAGAGCTGTATGTCTACAATTACCCATTTTATTCGTACAAATATTTAAAAGGGTTACTCTACCCCAAAATGGAAATTTTGTCGAGAATCACTTACCCCCAGACCTGTAAAAGCTTTGGAACACAAATTAAGATATTTTTGATGAATTCTGAGACCTCTCTGTCTCTTTCATAGATCGTTTTCACTGAAACAGCAATGAGATCGATAAAATAATCCATGTGACATCAGGGGTTCAACTGTGTTTTTTACGAAGCTACGAGAATACTTTTTGTACACAAAGAAAAATGCTTCACCCTAGCACCATTTTGGAGTAAATAATAGCAAATAGCATGCAGTGTTCTTTATCAAAGCGTAAATAAATATTGAAAACGTATCCGCATGTTGGGGCTGAATTTTATAAACGTCCATTTCACAGTAATATTTGAGCGTTGTTGAGCCGATTCTTCATGATTGCCTGATTAGTTCCGTTTCTTTTAGCTTGCTTATTGTACACATTGTCATATAGAAGCTTTTAGATATCGTTCTGTTTTTGTTAAAAAAAAAACAAGGAGGCAGCTTTCGCAATACAAAGTCAATGGAGAGCGTTGGATTGTTTCGGCTGCGTGGGCGTGGCTTAAATGCGCTCTATCTCTATTTTACTTCTGAATGGGAAAAAGTGCAATGCACATTGCACAAAATGGCTGAATAGCCCTGCCTTCTACATAAAATAACCGACGATGGCTATATTGGTAAAGTCATAGCATCACTGCAGCTGCCAATAAATGCTCTGGTTGCTATAAAAGTCCATTGACATCATTAGCTCTTCTGGCCTGACCAAAAAAAAAAAAAAAAAACTTTTTTTTATGATATTGGGAATAGGAATCCACATTTGTGAGGCAGCTGTTGTCAGATTTTGTTGGTCATTTCAAAAATGAAAGGTACAGTAATTTTAAATAGTGTAGATTGATTTAGCAACATGGTTAGCATTCCTTGACAGTTTTTCTGCAATCATGTCAACTGTCCAGTATTTTCTGTTGGCTATTTAGAATCAGAACCAATAATGCCCTAATCAGTCAGCCAGAAATCATGAGCTGGATGAGCTGCATTTGAGACGAATGGCATTGAAGTTGTTGAAAATAGTTTTTATTTATTTAGTTTTTGCTTCACATTTGAGCCAAACTCATGTCACAGAGTAAAACTACTTCTTTGAGAATGCGCCTTTGGAGGACAGCACAGTTATTTTACTGAAAAATGTACAGTAGTTTGCATTACAGTACAAATATAGTCACAGCCTGCAACTTTTAATTAGTTACTGCACAAAAGTGATAAAAGTAAGTTAAGAAATTATTATTTAATGAAGTGCATGATAATATAAACATTACAACAGAAAATTGACTCTAAAATGACTCTAGCATATTGACAGACAAAAATGGGATATAGTGTTTATAAAAATAAAGGTGTGATATGAAGAAAATTAGTTTTTTTTTTTAGAAATGACTTAATCTTTTCTTGTTAGAGCTGGAAATGACAACTGACGATAGCATTTACACTTTTCTCACTTCTTGTTTTTTGCACCACACGTCCATTTTCTCATGCAGTGAAAAAACACATTGACAACGTGAAACAAAATCTCATCTTTAAAAATAAAGGATTTTTATGACTTTTATATTTTACACTAATATTACTTTACATATACACCAGCACTGAAAGGTATCAAAGCTATTCTGTGTAAAGCATGAGCCAAACTGTAGGTATCATGTCAAGAATGGAAAAACACTGTTAAACCACATGCTATTGACGCATCAAGACAAACACGAACTGACATTAACCACAGATGTCCAGTAATAGACTTGTGCTCATGCAGATCTGTCTACCCAACAGATCAAACCACATCTTTGTACAGATGAACATATATCAGACCACAGCAGAGCCATTAAAAAAAAAAAAAAAAAAATTTGACTTACAAACTGAGCTGCTACAGCCTCAGATTGCCAAGGGCATCTTAAAAGTAGTGGAACAAAAGGACACTTTTACAGAAAAAACTGTGAAACTGCAGTTCTAATATATTTAAATGTATATTATTTACTTCAAAAATGATAAACCAGTATTTATTTTTGGCAGAAAACCACTGACAGACCTTAGGCTTCTCTTAACTTATTTGTGTTAATGTTACGCCCTGGACAAAACATTTTTAACAAGGCAAGTCCCTGTATTACAAATTACACTTCAGACTCCCCAGACAGATCCTACTGTTTGCCTGCTTTCTGATCCTACTCAGGGTAAAACCAGATCAAAACTAAAAAAAAAAAAAAAAAATTTTGACATATGCAAAAATAAATTAACATTGCACTTCAGTGATAAAACGTTTGGTTTCGGATGGTGATTTGATGAGATCATTAATTCATGATGTCTGACAGGGATAGCCATGTGCTAAATGCCCCAGGCATTTCGGTGAAAAAAACTTTTATACAAGGAGGTCAATTGAGATCAAACTAAATATCAGTGTGTACAGTAAAGTATGTTGAATATGTAAGTATTTTATAACTATAATTTTAGAGTAAAATTTAGTTTTTATTCATCAAAAACCAACTGTCCATGTACTGTATGTGCACGTCATGCAACAGTGGAGTCAGATTGCATAAAATCTTCTGTAAAAAAAACCTGTAATCTGCTAGTATATCTTTTTAATTTCTTTCAAAGATGTTAAGAATTGTCTTATATTGTAATAAAACCGAAAATTTAACATATATCAACATAACCATTGAAAATTAATTTATAATTATTATAGTATTCAATGTCAACTTAACACACATGGAGACAAATGTGCATTTTGTCTACCAAAAAGGTACAGCATAGGTCAAGGATTCAGTACAGGAAAAAAAGAGAATATCCCAGAGGACAGTGGAAGCATAATGAAATTATAATAAGTTCTTACAATCAGCAGTTTTTGATTAGATTTTTATATTGCTAATAGGTTTCTGCATATATGTAACTATTGTTTTTGTTTTTACAGTATGTTTTATTGTTATTATATTGTAATATCATTGCATAACATGCTATAAAAAAATAAAAAAAATCCATATTGTCAGCTGTGGCTTTATGTCCCATTTTACTCCTTTGTTGCATGGTGTCCACATACGTAGACAGTTAAATATTTTTTAAATAAAACTGATTTTTATAAAAATTAAATTGGATTTCAATTTTAGCATAATATTAAAGTAATAAAAAAGAAGCATAAAAAAAATCAAGATAATGTTTTCCATAATTCATGCATGAAGGGGTTAATTTTATTTACACATTTGTTCTTATTATTGTGTAAATAATAAGAAAGTTGCCCTATTTTCCCTGGCCAGGAAAGTGTTCTTAACTTACATGGAATGTTTTCAGTGAATGGTAAATGTGCACGCATGAATGCAAGTTATTTTTTTCTTTCTTTTATATTGTGATAATTTTACCACTGCATGTCTATTGTGTTTAGTTTTTACGTGATACGCCTGTAATTCATGTGCGTATGCTTAGCGCCATTTGTCGCATCGTATTTCTAATGAACGCATATAGATGTTACTGAGGTGAATGTTTGTGTTCGTATATACAGACGGATTCTAATATATTGTATTTGGTAATATATTGTTTATGTTAAAATATTTTTTTTTTCTTCCAATTTTATTGTTATTTTCAATAAAAGTGTAGTTATTTTGTCGGCTTTTTTGTATCAAAAATTGAGTTAAATAAAAATAAAAAAAGCCTTTTTTTTTTTTTTAACAAAATAGCAAATAATTATTACAAAGCATGTTCCGTTTTGATTTTCGGCCAAATGCATCCACAATTTTCGGTTCAAGCCCCAAATTTTCATTATGGTGCACCCCTATAAGAAACACTGAACTGCAAAATAAGCTGTTTTGTACAACTAAAAATACCTGGTGGCAGATGAGACCAGAAGCCAGACCCATAAAATTGACAAATGGCCATGCCCACCCTTAAGGGAAGGGAAAAGGTGGATACGCTTGCTTCGAATTGAAATCATAGTGGAATATCCTAAGATGTCCACTCTGCATGGCACTTACTACTTATTACTGTCATAGTGTACTTAAGTAAAACTGTTAATGTGAGATGGTAGATGGTTTCAACTTTGCTTTCCAAACACATCTGATAAGTTCATCTGATTCACACATCAAAATAGCTGTGTGAGTGTTTTCAGTTTATAGTTCAAACACAAATAAAATGTTTCACATGTCTGTTTTGTTCTTTTGGTGCTGCTGGCTTCTGATTGGTAAGTTATAAAAGCATTGTACAGTTCTTTTTTTTCTGTTTCAGACCAATCTTGCCTCTTAATATAAAATGTAAAACTAAAACAAAGTCAAGTCAAAGTTTGAAACAAAGTCATAAACTCAGTTGCTTTTAAATGTGGGGTGCTTTTGTTATTTATTTTTTATTTTTTGTAATCTTGATTAAGAAACAAAAGTCATGGAAAGTCATTGGCCATTGGATTCAGTAAGTTCGATTTCTCATATATAAAAATCTACTAATTTGATTTAAAAAATATAAATATAGTGGCACAGAGCCGAATTAATATTATATTTTCAAGCTATCATTCACTTAAGTATAATTTAACATTTACTTTCACGCCACAGCTGATAAACACCATAAAGAGGAAATGTATACATTTTATATATTATATGTATACAGTTTATACATTACCATTCTATTTATGTGTGTATGTATGCCATACAAGCAACAATGGCTATATTTATGGCTACATTAACATTATAATTTCAATACATTGTTTACAATATTACAAAAGTAACTACAAAAGTACTGATAAAAATCATATAGAATCTTTAAATTTTCTAAAATTCAAAAATGCTGCTGGGAGGGACCCTTTTAAAAATGTCTTTTAGTATATTTTGGAGTAAAATGTTGTCTAATATCATCTAAAACTGGACCTTCAAGTCACAAAATGGTTTATTTTTTTCCTTTCAAAAAATATGAATGAGTGAGTCTTGAATGTCCAGTTTGACATCTTGTATATACATACAACCTGGTCATATATATATATATATATATATATTCACAACAGTAATTACTTATTTCTGTTACTACTTGATTCGCCTCATGTAGCTTATATACATTCACCCTCTTCCATTTGCCATTTATTCTTATTTAGCTGCTTTATCTGCCTCTTCATTGCTGACTAATCCCATGTGGCCATTTTTTCCAACAAACAATGATGTTAAAATCTTGCTTCTTTAAAAAGTCAATTTTTCTAGTACTCTAATAATTGTAAATGTAGATGTTCAGTTTTCAAAGACTCGAGTGCTTAGGCAGGTCACAGAATCTATGCAAATAAAACATTGACATTGTTGTTCCTTTTTTATTTGTTCTAGAGCTAACATCGGTACATCAGATGGTATCCATTCAAATATATAATTTTTCAATTTACATTTAAAAGTCATATACTGCAGTTTGTTTCAGATTGATAAGCAGCAAAAAAAATTGTTTCTGTTTTCTCTCCAGGTGTGTTTGGTGAGTCTGTGTCAGTGATGGAGGGAGATTCAGTTACTTTACACACTGATGTCACTAAAATATATGAAAAAAAAAATACTGTGGAAATTTAGAGATGATAAATCCCTGATAGCTGAAATCAGTACAGGAGTGCTGGAATCTTCAAAACACATGATAATGTTCCTGATGGGAGACTCAAACTGGATCTCTGACCATCACAAACATCACAACTCAACATGCTGGATGTTATGAAGTCAAGATTAATGGAAGGAAAAATGATCGGGTAATGAACCTTTTCCAATCAAGTTAGGGTGGAAAGCATTTTCATTTTAGTGCTTTACATCACTAAACAATTAAACCATATTTTCATCTGTACGATTAAAACTACAGTACATCCCAGAATGTGTATATTTATATATTTCTTTTAACCTCTAGCAGATTTGACGTCATAAACCAGAAGAACAACAGCAGCCGCAGCAGCCACGCCCATCAGAGCAGTGACGACCAATCGGAACACTCTTTCAACAGTGTCACAACAATGGATGTGGACTTCTGTAAATAAATAAATAAATTGTGATTTTCAATAAGCCAACTTAAGTCTCTAGATGAACTTACAAATGTAACTTTTTACTGAACTTTTAGCCTGTTTAGAAAGGCATGATTAGACCATGGTAAATGGTGTCAGAAGCTCATTCATCATTTCATTCATCTTTTTTAATGCCATCTTAAAGGAGAAGTCCGGTGTGATATTGACCTAAAGTGTATTGAATCATGATACTGAGTGTGAACGTACCTTGCATATCTCATCTCGGTTTGTGTCCTGCAGTCTGAAATCTGGGGTCAGTTAGCCGATGCTCACAACAGGTTGTCAATGAGAGCCAATAGGGCATCGAAGAAGCCATGTAAATAAATCACTGTTTTACGCCATTTACGAGGCACAAAGTAGCTCCACATTTCATTGGTAGACTTCCAAGGGCCCTGACATTTAAAACGAGACATTGAGAACTCAGAAAAAGCACCGGTAGTTTATTTACGAGAAGATTTATACAGACATTCCCCTTAGTAAAATCACCTGCCTCCGCCATCTTGAATTTAGTCGAATTTAGCTCGTCACTCGACTAATCGTGACTACATTCAAGATGGCGGCGGCCGCTAAACTTCTTGCAGTTACTGTCTGTATAAATCTTCTCGTAAATAAACTACCGGTGCTTTTTCTGAGTTCTCAATGTCTCGTTTTAAATGTCAGGGCCCTTGGAAGTCTACCAATGAAGTGTGGAGCTACTTTGTGCCTCGTAAATGGCGTAAAACAGTGATTTATTTACATCTTCGATGCCCTATTGGCTCTCATTGACAACCTGTTGTGAGCATCGGCTAACTGACCCCAGATTTCAGACTGCAGGACACAAACCGAGATGAGATATGCAAGGTACGTTCACACTCGGTATCATGATTCAATACACTTTAGGTCAATATCACACCGGAGTTCTCCTTTAAAGGTTGTATCAGCGATTTCTAGCCTAAAACATAAAGTGTCAAATTCAGCTGACCTTTCTTCACGATCCGCTCGCTGCCTGCCCCATAAATTGTCTGTGAAAAAACCGCGTCTCTCTGGTCAGCCTAGGGTCCGAGATATGCCAAAAAAACAATCGGCACTACCAACCTTTCCACACATAAACAAACAGTGTTCCAACCAATCAGCGTCAGGGGTTTGGTGTTGTGGACTTTCGCTCCGCCTCTCTCACATCCCTGCACCAGTAGGAAAGTCCACAACACCAAACCCCTGACGCTGATTGGTTGGAACACTGTTTGTTTATCTGTGGAAAGGTTGGTAGTGCCGATTGTTTTTTTGGCATATCTCGGACCCTAGGCTGACCAGAGAGACGCGTTTTTTCAAAGACAATTTATGGGGCAGGCAGCGAGCAGATCATGAAGAAAGGTCAGCTGAAATTGACACTTTATGTTTTAGGCTAGAAATCGCTGATACAACCTTTAAGCTTAAAATCAACAAATTAAGATGTAATAGTTGCTCATATTAGCGCTGGCGTACCTGAACTGCAGAGTTTGCTGATGTCCAGATGTTGAGTCTGGTTGCTGATGGGATTGTTGAGCACACAGCTGTAGGTGTTTTTATCCTCATATTCCACCTCCAGAGGTAGAGAGAGACTGATGCTGAGATCAGACACACTGATGCTGGACAATAAACTGCTTCCTTTGTACCAGGAGAGAGTCACATTACTCACATTCAACACTGAACACAACAGTGAACAATAGGATGATGATGAAGATGATGATGATGTACATTGTGAAGTGTCTTTGCTGATGACAGGAACAGGCAGACGAGCTAAAAACATAAGATAAACAAGACTAGATCAGAAATGTTTGTGGCAGAATCAGTCAATCAGTGTATCATGAGAGTGATCTTCACTCCTCTCTCCGCAATTAAAAAAGATTATTCCACATAATTATGCTTAATTAAAATAATGTGGTTATTTTATTAATAATCAAAGTAATTGAAATATTAAAATACATTAAATTTAAAGGTAAATGAAAAAGGTGAAAAACAAACATTTTACTTACAATAGACATTGAGACTGAAATCCTTGCTCACCCTGTTGTTCTGTAGCTTATAGAGTCCAGCATGATAAGTTGTGATGTTTGTGATGATCAGAGATCCCGTTTGATGATCCAGCTTCAGTCTGTCTCTGAATCTCCCATCAAGAACATCATTATTTATAGTGATGCTGCTGGTCATTGCATTGATTTGAGCTATTAAAGTGTTTTTAACTCCAAACCTCCAGAGAATCAGATCCTCGTCTATTATTTCAGTAAGACCAGTGTTTAGAGTGACTGAATCTCCCTCCGTCACTGACACTGACTTCAGTCCATCACCAAACACACCTGATGGACACAGGTACAAATTTGCTGATTTATTTAAATATTCCACACAGAACAAAACTGCAGCCTGGTTTTTCAAAGCCTTTGATTTATGCTAACGTGGGCCAAAAACATACTCCACTTTACATTGTTTACAAGGTGTTAAATCCATAAATAGTCACACTTTATATTAGGTGGCCTTAACTATTATGTACTTGCATCAAAAAATAAGTACAATGTACTTAATGTGGACCTATTGCATTGCAAAACTCTTGTTTATTAAGGTGGGATATAAGGTTATGGACTGGTTTGGTGGTATGGGTAGGTTTAAGGGTGGGTTAGGGTGTAAGGGATGGGTCAACAGTGGTAATTACAGAAATTAATTAGAAATGTAATTGCTTATAGGTTAAAAAAAGATGAGTACAATATAAAAACATTTATGTACACAATAAGTACATTGTACCAAATTATTAATTTAAATGTAAGTACATATTTTAAGGCCAGCAAATATAAAGTGAGACCCCATAAATTATTTGATATAAAATAGATTTGCTGTTGTAGCACCTGCCCTATTTTTTCCTCCTGTGGATTAAATTAGATCTCACAATAATTTTGGTTAAAGCATCTTTTACTTTGAAAATCCTCTGGCTGATTAAATACTACTTTTTGGGACTGTAGTACATCTCTGTAAATACAATCTATCAGATTAAAGCTAAAGCACAAAGTGTTTTCTTAAATCGATTATCACTTACCAACTAGGTGCCACAAGTAGAACAAAACCAACATGTGAACCATTTTCAGATAACCGCACTTGAAGTGTGTGAACAAACTAAAAGGACAGTGTTAAACTGCTTCTATATGTGTTGATTCATCTACCAATAATATTTGAGCACCACCCACTCACTACACATGCACAGCTCTTCATGCATGCATTGGTTATACATATTCTGTTCTATATTATTATTTTTATTTCATTTTTTTGCAACAGTATAATTTCAAATATTTTTTTGTATATTCAGTATTATTCAAGGGTGTATTTCCTCGTGGTGCCATCAGCAGATCACTAGATCACTTGTTTTAATATATGCAATATATATATATATATATATATATATATATATATATATATATATATATAGGCCTATATATATATATATATATATATATAAATAATGCAAAAGCTGGGGGTTTTTTTTCAACCTGCAAATCAAACCACATCTCTATCTACAACCCAGTCTCATATAAAAACGTACCCTGACTACGTTGGTCCAAAGTGCAAAACGTAGAGGGGTTACAATAACGGCCCTTGAATTGTATGACTGTTACGTTTTTTTGCCTTTTCTTTTCCTATTGTTTTACGTCCAAGTCACGTGACTTTCAAGATTCCAACCGTGAGAGCAAAAAACATGGCGGACATTTCTCTCATTTTTAGTGAAAAACTCAATATTTAGAATTAGTTTCTGCATAAAAATAAGTTTTGATTACATTTCTAGCGAGAAATATATATATTATTTTCATAATATTCACTCAGTCAATGTACACAATCACTCGCTTGCTCGTTGTTGTGAAGATTTTTCAGATCTCGCCAGAATAATGTGAAACTGCAACGTTTTGGTTGCTATGGACGCTGCTATCGGTGGATGGATGGATGGATGGTCTCACTCCCAGTCCCAACTCGTCATATATTGACGCTTGGTCAGGAACCCTCGGCGTCACTTCTTGACGAACAGGGAACCCCTTCAGCGTCACATTTAGACGTGCAGGGATTCCCTATAGAATCTGTACCGGAGCCTGAGGCGTTGAAATTTGACGTGTTAGGTATATTAAGCACGGGTCGTAACCACGATAAATAGGAATAAAAAAAAAAGAATAAATAAGTTATGGCAGGGCTAGTCAGTTGGCGGCCACAAGGTCATATTTATTTAGCTCGTCAACTGATTTTTATTTTATTTTAAAATAAAATAAACGCTGTCTGATATCAAAGTGCTGTCTATGAAACAGCGTTCAGCGGTGACTTTAACAACGCTCCATAGCGCGAGCAACACCAGTATCCTAAGCACTTTAGGTGTTTTCTAGTTTTTATCGGAGGTTTATTGATATTGATAAGCGTACTGTATGTAATGTGCTGTGATTTTGTTTGGTTAATCAATGATTAATCAGCGCAATGCGATTAATAATAATAATCATTATTATTTAATTATTTGTTTGTTTGTTTGTTTATTGGTTGGTTGATTGATTGATTATTTATATTGTATTTTTATTTATTTATTAATAAGTCGATCAATCTGTGGAGCTGACGTCATTGTATGGCGCGATCCCAAGATCCATTGCGATTTTCCACTCGGTAAGTAGAACAGTTAATTGATATAGATGTGAACAATTTCTTACATTTTCGGTACAAAAAGTCAGTTTCAGGTCAAGAAGTTGTGTTTAGAACCTTTAGAAGTGCAAGGTAGTAGTTTTGTGATGCAGTAAATGACAGCAGACATTATAAAAATATAATTAGCTGCACCATATGTGTAACTTAGTATGCTAGTAAGTTAGCTAATTAAATTCAAGTTTGTTTATTTTTTTCCACATATAATAATGCAAGGTAATATGATAAGAGACTGCATGATTTTTATTATGTGTTTTCATATTACAGTAGCTCACAACACTTCAGCCAATTATAAATGTTGAGATGAGGAACAGTGTTGCCAGATTGGTTTGTTTTCCAGTAATTGTTAGAAATCCACACAAAATTATATAGTAAAAACACAAATCTTAACAATGGTACACAATACAAATGTATTCATAGCTACGACAATACTGTGGCTTATCACAATTATTTAATATGTCATAATAAAGCAAATTAAGTGTTCTTCTCTAAAGAAGGCTACTTTGTTTCGACATTGTAAACTGTTTTCCATGTCTGTCATTTGGCATAACAGAGTTATCAAAATTTCACCTGTCCAAGCCCATTTTATCCCATGTAGTACAACTCAAAACCAGTCAAAAACTGCCTAATCTGCCAACACTGATGAAAAAATAACTGGTAAAATTGTAAGAAATTCTGAATTCTGATTTTTTTCTCTTACCAGGTCCTTCACATTTACCAGCTTCTCACTTCTCCTTTATTTAACACGACACACACACACACACACAAACCAAAGGCACTTTTAAGAGCCACGTCTGTCTTTTTAACTTGTCTCTCTGTAGATTGCTGTCCCTCTCTCTCTCTCTCTCTCTCTCTCTCTCTCTCTCTCTCTCTCTCTCTCTCTCTCTTTACATCTGTATCTGTCCATTATTCTGTTCCTCTCAATAGGTCTTAGTCTGTCTGTTTTTTTTGTTTGTTTGTTTTGTTTATTTCTGCTGTATGTTATTTTAGTTTTTTTTTTTAAGTTATGACAAGGCCCAAATTTAGGCCCTGCCCATCTTGCCAGACTCCCAATCAGGCAAGCAGGAAAACCTGCTATGTCTGCTTTGGAAGTCTGTCCAATAAACAAAAATTAAAAGAAAAAGTGGTGTCACTGGACAGCGAGTGGGGGAAATCTGTTATGAAAAGCAGAAATGTTGGCCGCATAATTGATTCTGCCCGTATTGCAGTAAGTAAAAAAAAGCTAATTTTTCATAAGTGTTATTTGAAGTGTAACTGTAAGCACATATTTGTCACATATCATAAACTAGTACCAGTGTGATGTGGCCTTTATAAACTTATTTAAGGAAGACTCTATCTTTATCTTTAACTTGTGTTAAAGAGAAACAATAAGTTGTGTTCTCTGTCACATAATGACTCAGTCATGTTGGCAATGTTAGAAACTGAAAGAGTACCTCTGGCCTTATCTGAAATTGAACTTTGATCATATAAAATACAAGATGTGGTAATGCTTTTTCTCAAATAATCTTTACAAAACAGATTAAGGCTCATTTTCTTACATTGCACTTCATTAAATGACCTTAAAATAAAATTGCTTTATACAGTACTAATGTATCTAATATTTCAGTGGGTTTAACTAATGTGTAGTAACTGCTTTTGTTCATTTCAGGTGCGGAAACTTGAGGCAGTGGGTTACAAGCCCATTTTATTTATAGGAAAACAAGATAAAAAAAAATCTAATAAGTGGGTTGCAGACATAATAACCCATCTGCACCCCACTCCTGTCACAAGAAATTTTTTGGAGAAAATGCGAAGGGCTTACGAATTTATCTTGACTAAGGGTAAGAGCAAGATTTTTGCTCAAAAATAATAATTATTATTTAAAATATATGTACAATGACATCCCCATAGCAGAGCAGCACAACAGCCCCAGTCAGGAGCAGTGCAACGGTTCCGTTGTGGAGCAGTCGGAGAGCCTCACCGTGGAGCAGTCGGAGAGCCTCACCGTGGAGCAGTCAGAGAGCCTCACCGTGGAGCAGTCGGAGAGCCTTACCGTGGAGCAGTCGGAGAGCCTCACCGTGGAGCAGTCGGAGAGCCTCACCGTGGAGCAGTCAGAGAGCCTCACCGTGGAGCAGTCGGAGAGCCTTACCGTGGAGCAGTCGGAGAGCCTCACCGTGGAGCAGTCGGAGAGCCTTACCGTGGAGCAGCCGGAGAGCCTAACCGTGGAGCAGTCGGACAGTCTCACAAAGGAGTCCGAGACTGTATTTGTACTCGACCTGGTTCCTCTCTCTTTCCCACACTCTCCCACTTCTCTCTCTCCTTCCTCCTCTACTGTTGTTCTTCCTCCATACTCTTCTCCTCCTCCACCTCCACTGCCATGTTCTAAGTCTTTGCGACACAGGAAGAAAAGGACGACACCAGCCCCTTCTGCCACCTCTGTCTCTTCTCTATGTCTTATGACCACTGATCTCTCCCTTCCACAGTCTTGTCCTCCACCTGCTGCTTCTTCCATCTCCCAGTCCTTGAGTCTGGAGGGGCCATATGTGAAGAAGAGAAGAAAAGGTAAGTTTTGTTTTTCAGTGGTAAACCTTAATCCACACTATTAATGAATTTGCTCTCAGACAAAGTTGACTTCAGGCAAATTTGATTTATTTGGTTGGTTGTTTTTGTTTTTGGTTGGTTAAGTTGTTTAACTGTGTTTACGTGGCCAGTGTCCAAGGGCTGTGGTTAATGTCAATCACTATTTTAAAGGGGTCATCGGATGCAAAACCAACTTTTTCATGTTGTTTGAACATTAATGTGTGTTGGCACTTTGTGAACACAACCACCCTACAATGATGAAAATCCACCCAGTAGTATTTAATTAATCTTTAAAAGTAATATCCGACTCCGATCATACGCGTCTATGTTTGTGCGAATTGTTCCTAATACAGCTTCACCCACAGCAAAAGTAAGTATTAGGGTTTTTTTATGCATCTTTGCAAACGTCCTTTCCTAATAATGTGCTCGTTGGCAAGTTTCGCCGCTAAACATGGCTAAATGCAGATAAAGTAAACATTGGGACTCATCATACCAGGCAGAGAGGGGCGGGGCGAGCAGAGCTCATTTGCATTTAGAGGGACCTTGCAGTAAAATGAGTTGATATTTTGCAGAGCTGATTTTGACAAGGTAAAAGGGTGTTTTTTTACACTACTATTGAGAATTTTTAACCAAAATATATTATAAACTTTTCATTAAGACCCTAAAGAAGAATCATATGAACTTGTAGAAAATGGGCATGCGATGACCCCTTTAAGCTAGGAGGGCTTTTGGAAACCCAGCACAGTATATTTTGCTTGATTGACAATAAGCAGGGACAAAGTGGGACCACAGTTCACCTCACAAGTAAAATGATAACTATTAACTGGAGATTCAACTACAAAGCTTGACATTCGTTGCTTAATAAACTTTCCTTGTCTTTTAATCATTTAGGTTGCCGAAAATGTAGTAGGCAGAAGATCTTCCTATTTGATACAATAACTGGGGAAAGAATGAATGAGGTAAAATGTCTTTTATTAGGCTGCTTGCTTGTCTCAGTGACTAATTCTGGCCTTTAAAGATAACAATTCAGTGATTGCTTAAACAGCTAAAACAATTATTACTTTGTGTGTGTAGGGAAAAGCAGAATTGAAAGTCCACTGGTTGCCTTGCACTGTGTGGTAAGTCGTGTTTTATTAACTATTTAATTTCATTGCAATGCTAAGTAGTCTATTCCATGACAAATATGATGTAGGCAAAGTTTAAATGGTCTCTTGAAAGCAGCATTGAAGTTCATTTTATTGATGTCTGTGGCAAGAGAAAGCTCCCTGGTCGTGTAATTGATCCTGGCAGGAAATCATCCTCTGAAGTAGTCTGTAGAAAACTGATACAAGGTTTTGCTAGGACATGGGCGATGGTCAGTTGTCTGGACTAAAAACTAAAGTGTGACTAAATTCCAAGTTCTTGAAAGAATATTCCATTATTTTGGATACAGATAGGAGAAAGATCTACCTCCTTGTGTCAATTTAGATATCTAGTTATTAGTAAGAGCCCAGAATTTATGAATTGGAAGTGGACACAATGGATTGTGGGAGCTGGACAATTCAGTGCTTTCTAATTCATACAATTTTAAAAATAGTTGACAGTCAGCCAGTGTATTAAAAATAAAATGGAGCTGATGTGATAAAATTTTTGGTTTCTAGTTAAGTACTTAAGCTGCTACTATACATACACAACTACCTAAAGCCTATTTATTGAGCAGGACATTGACCATGGACATTACCAGTAATGTGTTACAGTAGACGTGACCTTAGTGAAAAATTTATTTATTTCATGCTAAGTATACTAAAAATAAATTTACTTATTATTTACTTAATACAAAATACTCTGTAATTGTACTTTTAGTATACCAACCTGGTATATTTAAAGCCTATTAAATTGGAACAAATCATTTTGTACTTAATGCTTAATACGTAATACTTAATGCAGAAGTAGTACTGAAGTCCAACTAAAGATATACTTGGATATATTTGACTGTGCTAAAGTGCAACTATTGCAAGTAAACGTTGTGTACACTTTAATTATTATCATACAATTCTCATCAATAGTGACATTAAACATATTTTTGATTAATATTAAGAAATGTGCTTTGTGCACAAGTAGTACTCCATATAAAATGTAATTATTTTTTTATATCAGTATGTTTTGAGCGATATGTCAGTAAATATGTTAATAGATTTGAACTATACTTGCAAAAATAAATGCATTTTAAATCTATGACTTTTTTACTAGGGGAATCATGCATGCATAAAATAATTTGTCAGCATCTGAAACACTAAACTTGGATGGAGAATGCTGTTCTACATGTGATTTGCATCATTTTTTCGAGCAATGAAGATGGAAACAGTGACAGTAGTGGTGATAAAATGCATGAGGAAGATTAGGGCAGTGAGAAAAGAAGAGCAGTACTGAATATGAAGAAGAGGAGAACAATGATGAATGGCAGTGGAGGCAAGATGCAGTCACTCCTGATCCCTGAGTCTGTAGAACTGCCAGATCTACTTGTAATACAACATGAAAACATGCTGAAATTTTAAAACGTAGTCAGCATTCTGCAAGTCAAAGCCCTTTTCTAGCTAATCCAACAGTGTTTTTAAACAGTTAAGTAGCCAGGGTTAATGCCACTTTAACAAATATCAATAAATGCCAGTGAACTCTCTAAATTAAACCTAACACTGACTACGTTTACATGGACACCAGTAATCTAATTAATGACCTTATTCTGAATAAGACAATAATACGATTAAGCTGTTTACATGAGTTGCTTTTAGAATATCCCTTTCATGTTCCCGTTTTACATGTTATAGTACATAGATCGATTAATGACACACATCATTAGGTCCACACGCGACGCTATCAGTTCATCTTCATTATAGACTTTTGGATGTTTCGGTTTTAATTTTACAAAAACTTGAAGTGGCTCTGGACATATGCAACAATTTTTTTTTAGAATGTGTGAGTAAAAATTTGCCGTGGTCGCATTTGTGCGAGTGCATGCTGTGCTGCTCCAAAGCGTCTGCTCCATACAGCGAGCGTTCAGAGCCAGTCAGTTTTTAGGGAAAAAAAAAAAACACACGCAAGTCGAAAGCCAGTTTAGTTTTACCTTTTTTTTTTTTTTTTCATTTTGAAAACTCTTTGCCGTTTACCTCACATTACGCTTTGGAGGCTTTCTTTTATTTATTTTTAATTAATTGATTTGATTGCTCAGTGTTTGCGCGCCCTGTAATAAATTGTTTTGTCGGCACATGTGATGGAGTCCATGCCTCGTCTTATTAGTTTTGGTTAAATGATATAAGCTGGTTTTATTTTATTGTTGTTATGCTGTTTAATTAAAAATAACAAATCCATCTTTTAAAAAATTGTTTTAATCTTAAAATTGATAGGTGTAGCCTATAGGCAAAACCAAGATCATGAATTCGATAGTAAAAGTGAAAAGCATCCTAAGACATTCCAATAGTGGAAATCCCGTTCACAAAATTAAAATCACAAATAATACTAATGAAAAAGAACGGGTTGAATGTTAACTACGTTTCCATAAAACTATAAATTATGATAACAGACAAACCATTTATCAGCAATGAGCATTGATTAATCCCATGTTGTAGCAAAAAAATAAATAAATAAAAATGAAACCAAAGCATAAGCACGTGCGACCAACTGAGAGCGTTATGCCGCGTTCCAGGCAACCCGGTCCCCCTGTTTTTCCAAACTTCTACTCGTGAAAGTGCACTGGAAAGGCACTCAAACCCGTGAATTCCCACTCGTGAACTCGTACTAGATCGACGTACTCCCAGTTCTGAGTTCTGAGGTGACATAGCCCGCGAAACAACAATAAAGCCTCTGGGGTGCGGTGTTTATGCAAGTGGCACACGGTGGAAAAATAGAGTGTAAGACAATATAACGTTGCAATCAAATTATTAATAATATAGCTAAAATTAATAAATGCTTGGCGTGACTTGCCTGGAACGCTACAAAGACCTGAGTCGTGGTTTGAAGACGTGATTTACGAGCTCAAAACCTGCCTGGAACGCAGCATTAGTGTGCATCCTGTCACAAAATGTGGCGAAAAGTCCTACACAAGGGGAATAGTGTGATTAAGGTGTGTACATGTCTTCCATAATGCGACTAAAATAGGAATACTCCACCTGTCTTAATTCGATTTGTGTTTACTCCGATTATGACTTTAGTCGGATTAAATTAATCAAAAATCTCAGTTTACATGGTTGCTTCTTAATCAGAGTATTGTCTTAATCGCGTTAAAATCGGAATATTGTTGTCCATGTAAACGTACTCACTGATCTTGATTTTTGTTCTGTCTTCTAATGATATGTGCACTTATGATATTTTACAGTGCCAAAACTTGGGATGACACATGGGAGCCTGCCAGGGAGTTCCAACATTTTTTGACCGAGTTTCCACACCCCAACCAACCCCAACTGTTTTGTCGTTGTTGTTCTTGTTTTGTTTTGCTTGCTGTTCTTCATTAAAGTTTTTGCACAGTGCATACTCTCTTCTAGTATTTTTTTTTGAAAGTTGTTGTTTTAAACATCTTTTACATTTGTCATGAACTGCGTAACAGCCAGGTAGTGTAACATGGAGAGGACATGCTACAAATATGCTGTTTCTACATTATTTTTAAAGATTTGTGCAGTGCAGTTTTGGTATAGGTAAGTTTACATGAACTGTCTGTTATGCCAAGCATGAAAAAATACCACAACATAAATATAGTAATATTGTTACGTCCCTTTTTGTTTTATTTCTTTGTTTTGGGAAGTGTTTTGTGTCTTTCTGTGCAGGACGAAGCTGATTGGCTCCTGTAGCCTAATTGATACCACACCCTGCCTGGTCAGCTGACTCCCTGCTGCCTATAAAGACTCCACCCTCACTTCCTGCTGGAGCTCTGATAGCTCTGATGCTTGTTTGCTTGTTACTTCGCCCTTGCTGTTAGCTAGTCACCTGTGTTAGTAAGATTGAGAATCTGTGTGTGAATATTTGAGTGTGTAACAGAGTGAGTTTGGTTGTTTAGTGTTCTTAGCCCTTCTTATAATTCTGACTTCTGCCTGTTTTTGACTCTGATTCTGGATTGCCCTTACTGAATTTGACTGCTGATCTTTAAATAATTGTAGACAGTATTATTGGGGAGGTAGGGAGACCGATGCCATTTTTGTTTGATTCTTTTATTGACTGTTTTTCTGTACAGGGAGTTAGGGAAGTGATTTGTATTTTATTTTATTTTCTTTTGTAAATAGGTAATTTAGAGGTATTCAATTGTTAGTTATTTTTGTTTGTTATTTTGGCCTGGTCGGCTCCTGAAGACATAATTCCCCGTCTGTATTGTAAATTTCATTATTTTCATTAAAACATTGTTAATTCATTTACTTCGTCCTTGCACTCTTTCATGTTGCACCCCCACCCTAGACGGGGGCGTAACAAATATATTTAGTGTTACATATTTCCCATTTACATATTTATTTTCATGTAGCCTAAAATAGAATAAGTTTATTATTAAGAATGCTTATTTAAATTGTTATATTTCTCTAAAACTGATTGCCTTTATTTGCATTCAATTTTATACTGAACTGTTATTTTCGTGTATTTAATTTCAAGTATCTAGCTGAGAGAGGATACTGTACTAAGCACTACATTTAGATTTTGACTTATTGATACATTTTGGGAAATAAGTACATATATATATATTTTTTTTGACAGCTGTATACTGTATGAGGAATACTAAACTATTTCAAAACGTCTAATTTCTGCTTATATATAGCAGAAATTAGACGTTTTGAAATAGTTTAGTATTTATTCCTCATACAGTATACAGCTGTCAAAATTAGTTACCCTCTGGTTCATACCATGGAAATAGGCCCTTGCTTTGGAAAAAAGATTCACTTATCTTAACTAATCAATAATCTAATCTACATCAGGTAAGACACAGATAGGAATCAATAACTGTGAAATTTTATTTTTAATGAGAAGAAATAAATATTTAACTGCCCTTCTGTTATATGGTTATAACCCACCTTCATCCGGAAGATCCCGTAATTACCATATTTGGAAGTAAGTGTGATGTGGATTTTGACAAGCTGTGGCTGGATTAACTTTTAGGCCAAAATACAAGGTGCTTCATTTTGTAAACTACGTTTTACTGTCATTATGACTTAAGTAATAATGTCACTGAACAATGAGGCATTGCTGTGTTGCAAGAAATTACCCATTTACCGAGATCCTAACCCTAACCCTACAGCGTAAATACAAACTTTAATGAACTACAATATACAGCGCCATGTTTTCCCGTCCCATCGATAGAGTGTAAAAGGCTTATGGGTAATGTAGTTTAAAAATCTTTTAGTAATTAAATTAAGTAAATACTATATTCAATGAATAAAGTTATATCTAAATATGTTTATTGTGCAAGCTTTTATGATATATTTGACAGCCAAGTTGAAATTTGGTATTTTACTAAGAACACTTTTTAAAACGTTTTTTTACAAACTTTCTGTATATGTGAAAAAACTGTTTCCAACATTATATATTAAACACAGCATAATTAGTTGTCCTGCTGATTTTCTCTTTGATATGTTAATCGGACTTTAAGTTACATCCATTTGAAATGTGCAGTTTTGTTACTCTACCAGGAGGCTCTACTGGTCCCCTGTGGGTGGAAGGGCAATAAAACCTGTACAGATGTACTCCCTTTACCATGGACAACAAACTGTGTTGTCACATTTATGCCTAAACATTTTTTTATTTCTGCCCCTTTCTATATTTACAACATGCTTGTGTTAGGTTTTGATGGTACTGTGAGACTCTGAAGACAGAATTCAGAAATACAGTAAAAATTTACACAAATATTTTAACGTAACATGTCTAGGCAACATGTTTATTATTTCTGTATATCTTTCATTCTTTCTTTCTTTTCTTTTTTCCTTTAGCAAAATGATTTTGGATGAACTTGCATTTAATGTTGGGAAATAATGATTCCTCCTTGTCATAATGGTTTTCTTTGTCTTGCTTGTCTATGTCCCTATAATCTGCTTATTCCATAAACAAGTTTCAATTGTTATACAGCACCCTACACTAGGACACAGGCATATGTGGGCATAGTTGTTTTTTCTCAGCCCAGGGCTAAAGACCTAAAATTCCATTTTCCCCTGTGAATCATATTTATTTTCCAGCGATATCGTATACTATTTGAACTGAACTGTATGATGATATCACTGAATTCATTGATGAACTGCCTTTAACTGGAAATTGATTGTTTACAGTAATGCGTTACTTACACACTATTGTCCTGTTTAAATACTGTGAAGTTGCTTTGACACAATCTGTATTGTTAAAAGCACTATATAAATAAAGGTCTTGACTTCATTATTACTCATAAAACTCATGATTATTTAGTCTTGTAGTTGATTAAGGTGGAGCTCATTTTGAACTATTTTGTAGATATCTACTGTATCTAATGATTATTTTCAATATGAGTTAGTCTGCTAATTATTTTCTTCATTACCCAACTGATTTGGTTTGTAAGTATTATGAAAATAGTCAGAATTACACATTACCAAAAAAGAATACCAATACACATGCTGTGAACAGTTCAAACCTCAACATGATTAAACATGTCAAGCAACTAAAAATTTAAAAAATGCAATGGAACTATGTAATGTTTTTACATTAAAATGATCAACAAACTTGATCAACTTATGATCAACAAATTAGTTACCAAATAATTTTTTTGCCAATTGACTACTTGTTTTGGCTGTACTTATACTGTAAGTATGAACTACTGAGTAGTTTTATTTATACCAAAATGTCATATTTTATAAGCTCTTCATGTGCTGTCAAGTTCAGTAAAAGCTTTTTTTTTCTTTTAACTGCAGCCTAGTACAACTAAAAAGTGGCATGAAAAGAAACAAATCATTGAGAGAGCAAGTACCTCAAATCTATACTTTAGAACAGTACAGTACTTACAGCCTTACCATAATGCACTTAATTTCCACCACTGACTGGTTGTAGAGGCATGCATGCATACATTTTTATGTATGTAAAAAAAAGAGAATACACGTTGATGCACAAGGTGATGAAAAGCATATTTTATTACACTCTTTAGAATCAGGGTTTAAGGTCAAGGCCACGGTCAAGGAAAAAAAAAAGGGGTCACTGTTGATTACAGTTCGTCACCAGAAATTGTCATAGTCATCAGCTGACGACTTGTTTAAGAAGTTCTCTGCTCCAGACAAAACTTGCAGGTAACACTCTCTTGCTTGCACCCGCATATCTCTGATTTTATGTAGCTTCCTGTGGATGATGCTCTGCAGACCTTTCAAACCCTCTTCACTTAGGCCACATTGCGAATCTTGAAAGAACAAAAATATAACAAAATAACATTAGGCCTACCTTAGAAACTTTAAAAACATTCATCATTGTTGTGTATGTTTATTAGGGCTGCCCCCTAATAGTAACGCAAAAATTGTTAGTCTGTTAGAAAAGTCATAGTTGGACTAAACTGGATTGACTGTGTAGTTGCAGAAAAAACAAAAATACAAACAAACTCCACAGAACATGGTGATGGTTGGTCCCTGTAATTATTAGATAGTAATTACATATAAGTGTAATGAAGGCTTACACAGCCACTTATGGTACAATAAAATATGTTTTCATTACTAGGCATGTCATCTATGTAGTTACAGGAATATGCACGTTAGTAAAAAAAAAATCAGACTCTTACTAACAGTGAAATAAAAATAGTCTGACAGTTGTAATGGCTCAAATAACTTATTCTTTCTCAGCCCTGGATCTGACTCTTTAGTGAGTCAATTTTCCAGGAAAATATTTGGTCGGGGGCAACCCTATGCTTATGTTTGTGCTATATATTACAAATACATACTTTTTAGTGTCTCAGCAAACAGTTCTCTGAGGGTCCCAGCACGAGTTGAAAGATATTTCCAATCTCTGCAACAAGAATCTTCTGCTCCTCCTGAAGTCGCCTAACTGACATGATGATGTCGAATGCCTTTCTTTTTGTCCTTAGGTCAACAGAGTCTAGAATGCATGAGAAAAAATTATGACAAACTGACATTTAAGGCATTGTGGGTAATGTGTGTAAGTGTAAAAATATGTATGTATACGAATTGTGTACATACCACTGTGTGGCAGCTGCCATGGCCAAGCTGTCTCACCAGACAAAATGGTTTCTAAGCACAGAGTGTCTGTGTTTGGAACCATTCTGTTGTATTTCTCTACAACTGATGTCAGAATCCCCTTCTCCTCCCTGATCTTGCGGCGGATCCTGGCACGACCTTTGTTGCCATCTGTACCTTTATAGAGACGCTGGGAACGCCTCTTGATACTTGCCACCAGCACCTCAATTCGGCTGGCCAAGGCATCAACATCATTTGTGGTTGTTGTTGTTGCTGAGAAAAAATATGTGGCACAAAATTACAATAACAGTAACAATTACAATTATTCAGGACTAAACCTATTACTAGAAATATATAAATACTGGCCATTTCCTCACCGTCTGCCCACTCCTTTACATCATTGACTCAATCTTTCCAATTGGCTCTCTATCACTGCCAGTTCGACTTTCATGGACTCTAAGTTTTGCACCTGGCTTTGTAGAGCTTTTGTGGTCTGCAATGACAAATAATCACAGATAGTACAAAAACAAGTACCAAATGTTTAATGCACAGCTTCAAACACTAATAACACATTACTGAACATCTAAAACAAATTCCACTGATGTCATTACCTTCTGATATCGACGGGTCAGTGCGGTGGCCAAATTGTTGAACTTTTGCTGATTCCAGCGCATGGCCATGAGAGTCAGCATGTCTGTGCGTCCTGCAAACACAGAAAATATCATGTTACTATATTCCCCCCACTTATTATGTAATGATGTAACTAGTGAAGTACTGTATGTGGTCATTTTACCTGCTTTGGACATGTGTTTTGTGGTCACTGCAATCCTGGAGAGAAAAGCATTGCAGTTGCACTGTTCCACCTCCTCCCCTAGTGTTAAACCAGCCCCATCCTGATACGCCCCACTCCATTTCACCTGATTAGTAGTAATAAAAAAATAATGTAAATAATGCTGAGAAAGTTTTTACATTCATTTGCAGATGCCCAGTTTTGATAATCACATAGCAAAGTTCACCTACCTCGCATTTAAAATCATGGGCTTTGGCATGGAAAACTGAAAGGAAGGGCTTCATGTTAAGAAGGTGCTGGAGCTCTGGGCAGCTTTTTGCAACTTTTTGGAGGTAGGGCCAATATTTGCAGGTCACATCCATACAAAAAAAAAGTGATTTGCCTACTGGCCAGCTTTTCTTGTAGGTACAGGGGATATGCAAAAATTCCCCCCCTGTACATATTTAAAGCACAGAGCAGCACTCCATGCCGACACACCGCAAGCTCTAGTCCCTCCTCATCTACCTTGCTGGCAGATCTTTGGGAGGTCTCTCTGGCTGCTGACCACACACCTCCACAAACACCTCTTCCACTGACCTATAATATGGAAAAGGGTTGAAGAAAAACAAGACTCTTCTAAACAAACTCTTGAGTAGAAGATAAATGTAGTCCTGTATGTAGTCTAATCATCTACAATTTTACATGTTTGGATGTCTTGTGAATATAGTCCACAAATCTTGTCACATCTTCATCCTTAGCTATAAAGACGTCTTCAAAGATGGCCTGTTCCTCAGATCTAAAAAAAAAACAAAAAAAAAACAATAATAATAATAATCTGTTGTAGCTGTAATATAATTTTACTTGGTGCACATTAAAGAGCTATTTTTTCTTATTAATATTGTTTCAACAGTGTGACATTATACACAGTTTGGAGTACCTAGCTGCATTCTTGAAACGGTAATGCTTCAGGTTTCCATCTACTGAAACTGCCAGCATATCTGGGGTGCACGCAGGACAGATGAAGGGCTCTTCCTTGCAGATTTCATCCACCTCATATCGCACAGCCTCCCACTCAAAAAAACTTCTGAAAACCGTCTGTGGAGATCTTGCCAGTCTATTAGAAGTAAGGGGAAAAAACGGATAATAATGTACGACAAATACATTAGCATCAAACAGCTTTTCAACCCACAATACAAGAGTAAACAACACTATAGGATAAATAAATTCAATACTCACATGACCAAAGCGGACACAGCATTCTTAAAAATGCTTGCCAGGACAGTCCTGGTGCTGCCATCTTCATTTCTTAAAATGAAAAAAAAAAAAAAAGACATCTGTGGCATAAATTGTGGATTGTCAAATTGTGAAGTGAAGGGTCGCAGGTCAGTAATACCTTCGATTTAGGTCGCCCACTCCAAGTGGCTTGGTATGCCTCTCAACTCAGGCATGCTTAGATCATATCGTCCTGGAAAAATCAAAAACAAATCCACTTTAATGTAAACCTTATGTGATTAATCAGGGTTTGGATTCTTAAAATATGTTTTACATAATTTCATTTACTTTTTGAACATTACTCAAAAGTGTGTATATTTTACAAACAGACCTGTGCTCCCCTATGAGAGAAGAGCATGTATAGATGTTTATGAAAGTGAAAGTCATGACATATTGTCAAGTATGGTGACCCATACTCGAAATTGGTCCTCTGCATTTAACCCATCCAAGTGCACACACACAGCAGTGAGAAGTGAACAAAGACACACACACACACACACACACACACACACACACACACACACACACACACACACACACACACACACACACACACACACACACACACACACACACACACACACACACCAGAACAGTGGGCAGCCATTGCTCCAGCGCCCAGGGAGCAATTTGGGGTTCGGTGCCTTGCTTAAGGGCACCTCAGTCATGGTATTGAAGGTGGAAAGAGCACTGTTCATTCACAATCCCCACCTTTAATTCCTGCCGGTGCGGGAATCGAACCGGCGACCTTCGGGTTACAAGCCCAACTCTTTTACCATATAATAACACTTATCTTTACACCCTTACCATTCATTGTGATCACAGCAACATTCTTCCCTGGGTTGACCCTCAATGACTCTGGTGAACAACTGCAAATATTGTCAGGAATCTCCACAGGTACAAGCCGTACTGGAAAAGATCAAACATGTGAATTAAGATCATTTGTATTGACTGAGTAATACATTGTAATGCTTCAATGGTAATGAAGAACATTGCTGAAAAAGTATGCAAGAGTTGCTCAAAAAGCTGACTGACACGGAATGTCCTCATAAATTCAATATCAAACAATACGAAACAAAAAGGCATTATTTAAATAGTTAAGCTTATGAGGCCTAACGATTCTCAGAATGATGTTTATGTTGTACAGTCATAAACCAGGACTTACCACAATGGGAAAGAGCCTTATCTACAACAAAAGTTGTTGGAGGCAATGGCTGGTAGAATCCAGCAGTCATGGCATCTCGGTTATGGAGAACATGCCTGGTGTGCATGCTGACATCACAATCAGCACAGAAGAAGGGGCGTGGTCGACAGTCACAACAACGGACAGCAGCTGGATTACTCCCACACTGTTGGCAGATGTGTGGGGCCACATTTTCTTGTGCCACAGCTGTGTTCACCAGACGGGGTCTCTCTGCCCTCCACCTCTCTGCAAAGAGACTTTGTCGTATGCTCCAGTTTGAGGAAGCTAGGAGAGCATCTCTTGAGTTTCCAGGAGGTGATGCCTCATCATCTGAGGTATCGCTCAGTGAGTGCTGGAGATCTTGCAGAAAACACTCTGTTAAAATAGTATGGAATATTTAAAAACAACACTTATATATTAAAGTGTACTGCTTGGAGTGCCTTTGGATTTTGAAAATGTAATTTACACAAAAAAAGTACACACCAACAGTCTCTGGAGCAAAGGTCACCTCACAGTTAGTGTCAGGAGCATTGATGGGACGATCAGTTTTCCGAACGTGATCAGCTGTACCAGATAAAAACAACAAAAAACAACCTTTATAACATTTTCAACTTGTCCCAAGCTTAGTAGCACAAATTTACCTCCCTTATTATGAAATGGCATAAGCTCACTGTTTAACGTTTAGCTAGAGAAAAGGACTAGCAGACATTTATTTCCCAAACCCACATGTGGACAGTCCAATTACTTGCAGTTATCTGTCTATAAGTTGTCATATAGATGATAAAAGCAAATAAGACTGCTTGCTGTAAAAGCAGATCATTTAAAAAGAAACAAGCTGGTTGGCCACTGACAAGACACTCAGAACAAACTGCTTCAAACAAAGACCAATAATTTAGTGTAGTTTATACTGCTTTACACAAACACTGTATGTAATCAATTTATTTTCATGTCAAATATCAAGTGAGCAGTTCTGGTTTGATTGTTTCTCTGACATATTCCATGTCTGATACATTTATAAGTGCCTAAACAATGTAGATATTTAATATATTGAATCTACAATTATACTGACCTTTATTTGACTGATTCCTGCTTGACCTTGGTCTTGCATAGACAATGTTTCCATCAATGTCTCTTTTTCTCCAATGCACCCTTGGTTCAGGTGTCTTTACTGGTGCTGCTTCCTCCTGTTTCTGCAGCTCACCAAGCAAGTCATCAAGACTCTGGAGCTCATCGCTGAGTTCATGATGATCAACCAGGTTATCCAGCTTCATAAACTGTACTTGGAGTTCTGAATCACTCATGGTGATGGGCAGAAACACAAACAGACAGACAGAAAGACTCACAACAAAGATGGACAGATATGACAACTACAGATGTAAACAGACAGAGAGAGAGAAAGAGTGAGTGAGCTACAGAGAGACAACTACAGGTTAACAAAATGGACGTGGCTCTTAAAAGAGCCTTTGGTTTGTGTGTGTGTGTGTGTGTGTGTGTGTGTGTGTGTCTGTGTGTGGGTCGTGTTAAATAAAGGAGAAGTGAAAAGCTGGTAAATGTGAAGGATCTGGTAAGAGAAAAAAATCAGAATTCAGAATTTCTTACAATTTTACCAGTTATTTTTTCATCAGTGTTGGCAGATTAGGCAGTTTTTGACTGGTTTTGAGTTGTACTACATGGGATAAAATGGGCTTGGACAGGTGAAATTTTGATAACTCTGTTATGCCAAATGACAGACATGGAAAACAGTTTACAATGTCGAAACAAAGTAGCCTTCTTTAGAGAAGAACACTTAATTTGCTTTATTATGACATATTAAATAATTGTGATAAGCCACAGTATTGTCGTAGCTATGAATACATTTGTATTGTGTACCATTGTTAAGATTTGTGTTTTTACTATATAATTTTGTGTGGATTTCTAACAATTACTGGAAAACAAACCAATCTGGCAACACTGTTCCTCATCTCAACATTTATAATTGGCTGAAGTGTTGTGAGCTACTGTAATATGAAAACACATAATAAAAATCATGCAGTCTCTTATCATATTACCTTGCATTATTATATGTGGAAAAAAATAAACAAACTTGAATTTAATTAGCTAACTTACTAGCATACTAAGTTACACATATGGTGCAGCTAATTATATTTTTATAATGTCTGCTGTCATTTACTGCATCACGAAACTACTACCTTGCACTTCTAAAGGTTCTAAACACAACTTCTTGACCTGAAACTGACTTTTTGTACCGAAAATGTAAGAAATTGTTCACATCTATATCAATTAACTGTTCTACTTACCGAGTGGAAAATCGCAATGGATCTTGGGATCGCGCCATACAATGACGTCAGCTCCACAGATTGATCGACTTATTAATAAATAAATAAAAATACAATATAAATAATCAATCAATCAACCAACCAATAAACAAACAAACAAACAAATAATTAAATAATAATGATTATTATTATTAATCGCATTGCGCTGATTAATCATTGATTAACCAAACAAAATCACAGCACATTACATACAGTACGCTCATCAATATCAATAAACCTTCGATAAAAACTAGAAAACACCTAAAGTGCTTAGGATACTGGTGTTGCTCGCGCTATGGAGCGTTGTTAAAGTCACCGCTGAACGCTGTTTCACAGACAGCACTTTGATATCAGACAGCGTTTATTTTATTTTAAAATAAAATAAAAATCAGTTGACGAGCTAAATAAATATGACCTTGTGGCCGCCAACTGACTAGCCCTGCCATAACTTATTTATTCTTTTTTTTATTCCTATTTATCGTGGTTACGACCCGTGCTTAATATACCTAACACGTCAAATTTCAACGCCTCAGGCTCCGGTACAGATTCTATAGGGAATCCCTGCACGTCTAAATGTGACGCTGAAGGGGTTCCCTGTTCGTCAAGAAGTGACGCCGAGGGTTCCTGACCAAGCGTCAATATATGACGAGTTGGGACTGGGAGTGAGACCATCCATCCATCCATCCATCCACCGATAGCAGCGTCCATAGCAACCAAAACGTTGCAGTTTCACATTATTCTGGCGAGATCTGAAAAATCTTCACAACAACGAGCAAGCGAGTGATTGTGTACATTGACTGAGTGAATATTATGAAAATAATATATATATTTCTCGCTAGAAATGTAATCAAAACTTATTTTTATGCAGAAACTAATTCTAAATATTGAGTTTTTCACTAAAAATGAGAGAAATGTCCGCCATGTTTTTTGTTCTCACGGTTGGAATCTTGAAAGTCACGTGACTTGGACGTAAAACAATAGGAAAAGAAAAGGCAAAAAACGTAACAGTCATACAATTCAAGGGCCGTTATTGTAACCCCTCTACGTTTTGCACTTTGGACCAACGTAGTCAGGGTACGTTTTTATATGAGACTGGGTTGCTATCTACATAGGCCAACAGAGGTTTCACTTTGAATCATATATTGAAGAAGTAGCTATTATATATTTCACCTATGGAGATCCTTGCTTTTTAGTCACTTGTTCTCTCTCTTGTGTAGATATGGCCGGGAATCATCAGGAGCTACCTTTTGAAATAATTATTATCCACAAAGAAAAGAAAAAACGAAATGGAGAGAAAGAACATAATAACAGACACGTAAAGAATATGACTAACAGGATATGGAATAAAGAACATAGGCCTACTGAAATGCGGTGGAGGTGGAGAAGGAAGGAAATACTTGATCTGCATTTTTGTTTCGTAAATACAAGACTGACATGTTGCTGTAGGCATTACTGAACTCCAGAAGATGGCAGTAGTGCAACCCCAAGATGCAAGCTGCCGTTAAAATCCAATGAAGAAAAAAAAAGAGCTTGGGTGGATGCTTTTCATGTCAAATTTGTATCATAACCAGATCGGTTATGAAGCTTCATGAAGCTTTAAAGCATTCCAGCCAGATGTGTTGAAAAGTGGTTCATTTCCCGAGGCTTTGAATGAAAGCTATGGACACCGGCTGATCGATCAAAATAAGATGCAGAAAAAAATTGTCTGGATAAAAAAAAAAAAAAAAAATGGACAGAGGCCAGTAGAGTGTAGGGGAGAGCGGGGCACAACCTAAAACTTTTTGAATTTCGCGGTTTATGTAAATCCACGTGGGGTTCAGAGTTTTTTATCCACGTTATTTTCACACTTGTCTAGTACAAATATCGCTTTGTTTCATATTTACAGTGTATATGTTTTTCGTTATTTGCCTCAAAAGAAAGGAAGTGAAACGTGACAACATGCCCCGTAGGTGGGGTACATTGTAACATCTGAGGGGCACGTTGTAACACGACCATATGACAGCTTAAAATGTTATCTGATCGAATGAAATAAATATACACAACAAACTAAAATATTTTGCCAGTAAAATACATGTGTTAACTTTTTCAAATGAAGTAATGACGTTTTTAAAAAAAAATAAAAATAATCGAATTTTGGAGTTTGAAAATGAACACATCGCAACAATGCTTTGAACGGCTTTGATCGCAACACTCAGCTGTACACTAGTTCTAAACAATGTGGACAGATAGATGAAACACATTTAGACATTCAGAAGAACACTCCACTCCTCCACACACAGCTCTCATAGAACACGACACACATAAACCAGCCAAAATGCTTTACATTACTTGAAATAATAACTTCTGAACATTAAACATTGATTGTCAGCCTTTATTCACCTGTTTCTTGAGGTATCTTATCAAAATCCTTAGAAGTAAATCGTGTAAACTGCACCGCTAATGTCATAGAATAGCAGAGTTTAATAACAGCGGGGAATATTGTAACACAGTGTTACATCTTTCCCCAGCTGCGCGACTGGAGTTTAAAACAGGTTTAGTGTCTTCTGCTGGTTTGCGAAGCATTAATAAAGCATCTAAACTGATAAATAACAAATTGGAGATTAAAATAATAGCAGATTTGTCTAATTTTAAATGAATATTAAAAACTGAAATGAAAAGTTTACTTCAGCCAGAAATGTATACTATGGTAAAATAAATATTCAGCGATATCTTCAAAAGGCTTTTGAATTCTGGCGCTCTTTTTTTCTCTGCATAGTGTGGCTATGGCAACTAGTAAACACCGTAAATTTGGTTATGCTAGCATGTGTGGAAATATTTAAACCACGCGTGTTACAATTAACCCCGCGTTAGGTTGTGCCCTGCTCACCCCTAACGGTGTGTTCACACGGGGCGCAAGCGTCAACGCTTAACGGAAGGCGTGGCTGACGTTTATGGTCATAGCAGCGTCAGCCAATAAAATGCTGCTCTTGAACAAGATGAACGTGATTGGCTGCCGCCTGGCCACTGTATTTGCATAGAGCGATCTGATTGGCTGACGCGGCGCTTCACTGGCGTTGCTCGCGGCAGAAGTTGAAAATTTCTCAACTTCTGTCGCGAGCAACGCGAGTGAAGCGCCGCCGACGGATCCACAATTCCTTTCGGCAAAGCTTGACGTCACCCATTCAAAGTCAATGGGAAGCGTTGACGCTTGCGCCCCGTGTGAACACGCTCTATGCAAATACAGTGGCCAGGCGGCAGCCAATCACGTTCATCTTGTTCAAGAGCAGCATTTTATTGGCTGACGCTGCTATGACCATAAACGTCAGCCACGCCTTCCGTTAAGCGTTGACGCTTGCGCCCCGTGTGAACACACCGTCAGTTTAAAAACAATATATTGTCATGAAATTACGTGCATATGGCAAGCCGTTTTAGCTTAAAATATTCTAAGTGTTACTCGTCGTAATTGCATTTTTACTAGTAATAATTGAATTAGAGAGCTCTATAATTACATTTTTACTTGTAACAATGCATATTAGAGAGCTTTCTAATTCAATTCTAACTATTTCAATTAGAGAGCTCTGCAATTGTATTTTTACTAGTAAGTTCTGAATTATAGAGCTCTCTAATTTAGTTATTACTAGTAACAATGCCATTTAAAGAGCTCTTTAATGCAATTCTTAAAATCAATTCTTAAATTTTATTAGCTCAAATTCAGCAATTTTACAGTAGGCAAGGCATAAACAAAAGGGAAAAAGAATACAAAAATATAAATAAACAGAAAAAGAAAAGTAAATAAAGCAAATAAATACATACAAAATAATTATATAAAAACATGAAAATGTTTACATACATTAATACACTTGGCAGCTTTGTCAGTAAATTTGTCTGTAAATAGATTTTAGGTATTGCTTTACTTCTGATTTCAGAATGAGAAACAATGGTTTATAATTGCCAAACTTGCATTTATGTATACTGAACTTAGCCAACAACAGTAACAGATTAATCATATTAAATTCCTTATGAAATGACCTGTCGTAAGTGAAAAAAAACAAACAAAACAAAGTTGAAAGCTGGGCATGATATCATCTCTTACAAATGTGCAGAAATCTGACCAAAAATTGGTTAAGTAAGGACAACTCCAAAATAAATGAAAAAATGTTTCTGTATGTTGACCACAAAATGTACATAGTGTATCAATATCACAGTTAAATTGGTTTACAAGATATTAGTTTGAAATAAATTTGTTTTACTTTATTTGTGATTAAATATTTAAGAGGTAGTTTCCAGATTGTATGCCATATCAAACCATCAACACAGCTATTCCAGAAAGTTACAATAGGAGGTCTAGAGACAACATCCCTTTGAAAAAGGGCCCGAACCTGTCCATTATTGTGCTTAACAGAGGAAGAAGAGAAACAAACTTGACCAACAGCAGTGTTAACAGGATCTAAGGATTGCAGAGAAGCTTGTGGACATGTATTTTTACAAAGCATTTTTAACCCAGAGGGGACAGCATTCATAACTACAGCATATTCTTTAGGAGTGATTGGGATTTTAAATTTAGAGACAAATTCAGAATGTTAACAGAAGACCTTCTTGATTGAAAAGCTGGCTCACCAAAACTATATCATTAGAAAACCAATTTTCAAAAAAAAAAAAAAATAGTGTTTTAGATTTATATAGAATATGTTTGTCATTCCATATAAAACATCTATTAGGTGAGAAGTTATGTTTATAGATTAAGTTCCAGGAGAGAAGCATTTGTTTGTGAAAATTGGATAACTTTAACAGAAGTTTAGGAATGCTGTAGTTACAAAGCAAAAGAAAATGAAGTCCTCCAACCTGTGAAAAAATATAGTGAGGAATAATGTTCCATATACTAGTTAATTTTTTTTTTAAATGTTGATCCAGTTAACTTTAAAAGTGTAATTAAGAGTGGTAAAATCTAAAAAGTTTAAACCTCCATTTTCAGTTGTGTTCATAACTACAGATTTCTTAATATAATGGGTTTTATTTTTCCGTAAAAAAAATGAAAGGCATATTATCAATAGTAGACTTGAGGGGATTTATTTAACTTAAGTTTCTAAATAACAAGTAAGACTTGATCTATACAACTAGAAATATCACACAGTACTTTTTTGTCTTCACTTATAGATTGGACATTAGTAAGGCTATCTAAGAAATCAGATCAAGTATCCTTTTCATTAAACCTATAGATTCATAAAGAAAGCTATAAAAAGATGAACAATAACCAGCAATAGATCTTGGGTCATGAGTTAAAATACCGTTAATATTCAGATGTGAAATTGTATTTTTTGAAAGACTTTTCTCTAGTTTCTCTAGTTGAAAAAAAAAAAAGCTGAGTTTTGTTCACCCTTCTCCAGCCATCTTTGTCTAGATCTAATGAAAGCCCCCTCTGCTTTCCTTTTATAAATATCATCTAGGTGATTTTGAAGAGTAAATAGTTCCATTTTTTCACTGTCTGAGATCTTTGAGTGAAAGCTGTAATCTTTTAAATTATATTTTTTCTTCATGTTTTCTGGCTTTAGCTAATCCACTTCCATAATTTCTTAAAAATTTACCTATTTCAAACTTTAATAATTCCCAGTTATTACAATAATCATTACTTAGTTGAGCTAAATTCCAATAATGTGCAATCAAACTGTGAATGGTAATCTTAACAGATTCGTTGTCCAGAATTGAATTATTAAGTTTCCAGTATTAAGGTTGTTGGAAAAAGGTTGTAGGCCAACATTAACAGAAACTGCTTTATGGTCTGTCAGAGGCATAGGAAGAATGTTCATTAAAATGTATTCTTTCTGCAAGCTACAAGAAGCTAGCCAATAATCAATACGAGACATGGCAGTACATGCCTTATTGTTCCATGTAAAGGAATTTAAGTTAGGGAATTTCTCCCTCCAAATGTCTTTTATACCAAATTTCTCCATAAAGGCCTTAAGTGTGGTATTGGAAGAAGTAGGAGCACGAGGAGGCCATCTGCCGAGGAAATTGTCCAAAGTAATGTTAAAATCACCTCCAATTTATATAAGTGAATTGGGGAATTTACATAAGCAATGTGTTAAGCGAAATTCTAAAGTATCAAACAAGTCATCATTTTCACTTTTAAAGTTGTACCCATAAACGTTTACAAGAAATACTGTCAAAAGATCAACCTTTGCAACTAAAAGAGCAACGATACACAACAGTTTCTGGTTCAAACATTGATTTATTCCACAATCTGTTTGTTACAGATAGGCGTGACTGTGTTTGTGTGTGTGTGGTTTCTGAAATAAAGGAATAACAAGAAATAAATTAAATAAACTTTCAAACAACTTACAAAGCGTGTAAGTATTAGTATAAATGAAACAATACTGAAATAAGACTTTAAGTTACAATCGTAATTTCACTTATGGCCGCTAGGCGGAGCTCCAACACTAATAATAGAACAGACGATATTACGTGCCATCTTGCCAAACGTGATCAATTAGGATTAATCGTTTTACATTACATAAACATGTTCCAACTGTAAATACGAATATTGATAATACAAATGTCTTAGAGCTCCATAGCAGCATAATTGGTGAATGTATTTGCAGCGAACAGAAATCTCAACAGTGTATTTGTACATATCTTTAAATCGAACTCTCATAACGTGCTTAACTATCGAGGAAACATACAATATAACATCAGCTCTATACACACACGAGTCTACACATATACATACATGTCCAAATAATGTACATTTAAGGTAAACTTACGTTTTCATGAACGCACACACATTGAAAAAACAACGATCGGTCTTGAGGCAGCAGTAGAATATTCTGTGGACTGAACTAGTCTTGGCACGTCCCTGACTCCGCCCACATAAAATGCACTTCAAATTAAGAGTTCGGCAGGGATTTTATACAGTCAGACTTTTGCTGCTTAGCTAATAAAAACAATGTTTAACATTTAATCTCAAACATGCATACAATTTGACTTTGAAAATGAAAACGAACTGTGAAATAAAAGAGACAATAAAACGTTCGATTTCGACATTTCGATTTTAATTGTGTCACTATTATTGCATGAGCATTAATAAAAAGCTTTGTAAAACCTGGATTTGCATTTTCTTTTTCACATTAACCTTTTCATTTTAAGATTGGCAGCTCTGACTCGAGATTGCAGTGAAAATGAAATGTCAAATCACCAACTGCACTTTATTTTTCAATTTGTCAGGGAAAATGCATTGTCACAGTGAAAATAAAAATGAAAATAAAATCAATTCATTTCGTTTTCAATTTTGGCACATATTTTGCGTATAGCTTTTTATAATGAAATTGTTAACCTGGTTTTCATTTTCATTTTTAGAATTAAATGGGCAGAAAATGCCTTCCATACAATAGAATTGTCTTTAAGTTCAAATCAAAGCTATGTCCTAAACAGGCCCGGATATAGGCATGGGCAAGGTGGGGCAATGCCCCCCTAAATGCTGTGACTGCCCCCCCCCCAAACGTAAAGGCATGCAAAATTCCGAATTTCATAAAACAAACAAACTAAATTGCCTTATGTTATTTATCCTATTTACACGAAGGTATGTCATTTCTGTCTCTACATGATCGCGCGTTTACAATGTCTCCTCAGCGAAAACACGGACGGGATCGCGCACTCCATTCATAAAAACCGACTTTACTATAGCGCGGAATACCACAGAATTCGTCGATTTTTGGATTAATAAATCAAAAGTTGGTCTGTCACTTAATTCAAATCGCGATATGGACTAGTGTCTGTGAAAACTGAAATGCAAAAAGACTGGAAAATAATTTAAAAAGACTGATGATGATGGCAATGTAGAGTTTGAAGACCTCTCTACCGTTTGCAAATATCTACACGGGTATAAAAATGCATTTCCTCAGCTCCATCGCATGTATGTGACCTCCCTTGTGATTGGAATATCATCTGCATCATGCTAAAGCTCTTTCTCCACTTTGTCTCGTGTTCTTACTCCCTTCCGCCACACTATTGCTACATGAAAGAAAAAGAAATGTAGTTATTCTGGCTCAGGAGAAGGGCATAACCACAGGCCTAGATTTGCATGCATTTGTTAGTCTTTTTGCACAGAAAAGCAGACGACTGATGCTTTAAAAAAAAAAAAATTTTGTAAAAAAAATACACAAAAAAAGAAATAAAAAAATATATGAATAAAATAAAAAGACAAAAAAATGAAAAGATAGATAGAAAGATAGATAGATAGATAGATAGATATAGACATTTAAAAAAGTAAAAATTAAAAAAAAAAAAAAAAAAAAAAAAAACATAAATGCAGCCTCAAAAGGGCACTAGCCAGTGTCCTATTTGTGCCGGTCCCAAGCCCGGGTAAATGCAGAGGGTAGGGCATCAAACATAAAACCTATAAGACAAATCAAATGGATCAAAGGAGAAGATAGAGATATGGATAGGTGGACTGATATGATGACAGCATAGTTAGTATAGTTTTCTTTGCATAGATAATTAGAGAAGCTCACCCACACTTGCCCCCCCAATATTCTACATGCACCCCCTAATGGGGCTGGCTAAATCCGGCCCTGGTCCTAAAACGTATTTGTATAAAATATTTTAGATGGAAACGCAAGAGACTATTATATATTAACAACACTGGCGCAATAAGTAAAAACTTAAATGAATTTGATGTGGGATATTACACACGAAACAGTAACAAGTTTGGCTAAACTTGGATGAACACTGCAGTGTAACGTACGTGTTTCAAATGAGTAGTAATGTTCGCGTGACTCCATCTACAACATCGACGTTGTAGACTTCCGCTTGAGTTTTAAACCTTGCATCCGAGCCATGGAGAGCACAATACCAGACGGTTGAGGGTGAACTTTTGACAAGTAAACAACACTTGCACCCTCACCGCATTAGTGTGAATCAGAAAACATTGCAAATAAATACTTGATAATTATATTAATTTCTCGAACAAAGCCTCTGTTTGCGATTAATAACACTAAAGATTCCAGACTCCACATTCAGCCGTGTTTTGTTTCCTAATTTTGCGGTGAAGAGCAGGTGCAGACCATGTAATCATCATCATAGCTCACAAGTTTGTATTTGGACTTTGACACCAAGTTCCTTTAAGGTAAGAGTTTCTGTTTACGTCTTTCTCTGACTCATCTCGAACATTTTGGCGTTTATAGCTTTGACATTCTTTTGCTGAAACTGTTTAACTCCGACATACTAAATTGTTAATTACAGAACGAACAATTATTTTACACTGAATAAATTAAGCTGAATAACTTTTTAATTGTGGAGTTAGTGCTTTTTTTAGGTAGATATTGCATGACATTTTGAGTGAATCCAGACTTTCATACAAAGACGGTAGCACTAGAATTGGCGGATCACATAAAAATAGCAATACTATGGTATTTTAAACAGTTTTTATATAGTAGCTACGAAATTTTATGCGTAAAATACGATCTACTGTAGGTTTATTTATCTGTACATACTGAAAGACAGAAGCAATCAATCAAAGAGCATTCGCTGCTGACGTTGCACTCAAAGCGCTTGTTCAAATAGGACTGCCTTCATTTTACTTTGAGGTATCAGTAGGCTACATCAAAAATCAAAATGTCCAGCTCCACCTCGACCTCTGTGTGAACTAATGGGTGGAGTTATGTTTAGTGATCGGGTAAGGGGTAGTGTTGTCTATCTCCACCCATTACCTCCAGGGAGGGGGAGCTAGAGCTTTAGGTCCTCCCATTTGGCTCTGCAGTGAGTGAGCACCCTCTCACTTCAAGTGCATTTAGAGACATAAAATGGCCACCCTGTGCACGTGCCACTAGAATTGTAACCAGTCAGTGTCACCAAATAACAGCCTATTTTAAATACCAGTTTCAGTGAAGCCAGGAACTCGGTGGTAGCCCTTTTGATTTAGTTGCACAGTCAGCATTCCTTGACCATTTTTCAGCAATTGTGTCGTCTGTATGATTCATGCAATGCTGATTCTTGAATCACCTGAACCAGGTCTCCAAGAACACTTGATAGTGATGCAAACAGGTGTGCTGAAGCTGAAATTTGGAGGAAAGTGGATATTCAGGAGCAGGGCACCCTGGTTAAGAATGTTACAGTTGCAATCAAAATTATTCAACCCCCTTGACCTGCAAGACATGTTGCTGCAGAGAACAAAATTTTGTGAAAACAATTCAACAAAGGCATCAGTACACTATTAGAGAAAGTTTATTCATACACATTTGAGTAATTTTGAGAATGTAAGTTGATGACTAATGAAAGAAAATTAAATTGGCTCTAAATGTTCATGTTCAAAATTATTCAACCCCCAAAAGTAAAATCTGGTGCAGAATCTTTTATTCTTTAAAACTAGCAATAAACACTGCTTGAAAGTATTTAGAAGCTCTTGTCACCTCTCTACTGCAATCTTGGCCCATTCCTCGCCTGAAAAAGCTTTTAGACCACTGATAATATTTAGTTTCACATTGCTACTGCTTTCTTCAAATTCAACTAAATATTTTCAATGAGAATTAAATCTGGAGACTGAACAGGCCACTCAAGAACATTCTGTGACTGATCCCTGAACCAAGCTTAAGTAGATTTGGATGTTTACTTTGGGATGACTGTCCTGCAGGAAAGACAATTGATTAATAGCTTCAGCCTTTGCACCAAAGGCACCACAATTCTTGCAAAAATGTCCTGATACTTCAAAGAATCCAGGATGTCCTTCATACAGTCATGTTTTCCACTTCCTGCTAAAGTAAAACAACCCCATAACAGGACTGATCCACCTCAATTCTTGACGATGGAGATGGTGTTCTTCTGCTTACAAGTTTTGCCTTTTTTGCACCAGACATACAGTACCGCTGATCCATGGGTCCAAAAAGTTCCAGTTTGGTCACATCACTCCAAAAAACATTCTTCCAGAACTCCACAGGTCTATCCAGATCAATTTTAGGATGTTCAAGTCGGTCTTTTTGTTCTTCTTGCAAGAATGGTATTCGGCAAGATGCCTCAACATGAAGGCCATACTTGTCTAGTGTTCATCTTGTGCTCTGCATTGAAATGTTTTTCCTCCTTTCGTTGGGTCATCTTGCAAGTATTTGGCTGTACATTGCAGGTTTTTCTCAGTTGCTCTGATCAAACATTTTATGATATTGTGTTTTTTTGTTCAACACCCTCAAAGGTTTTCTGGTACAACACACTTTAAACTAAAGAATAATGCTGCCAGCTGTGTCTCTATCGGGACTTTTAAATGTCTTGAAAATCTTCATACAGCCTTAGACTTTATAATATAAAACTATTTCTTCTCTATAGCTTTTGTGAGAGCTCTGTTGACTTTACCATATTTGCTACTCAACTTAAGCACATGCATGTACTAACTGTATGTACGTGTAACAGCTCAAGCTCATTCTGTTTTTAAATAGTGTTTCTAAAGGCTTTATTGTGTTTTAAGACAATTTTGTTCCCCACCATAAAAATAACTGACTAAAAAACAGCAATGTTGAACAGGGGTTGAATAATTTTGAACATGAACATTTAGAGCCAATTTAATTTTCTTTCATTAGTCATCAACTTACATTCTCAAAATTACTCAAATGTGTATGAATAAACTTTCTCTAATAGTGTACTGATGCCTTTGTTGAATTGTTTTCACAAAATTTTGTTCTCTGCAGCAAAATGTCTTGCAGGTCAAGGGGGTTGAATAATTTTGATTGCAACTGTAAGTGAAAGGTGTGTCATTGATTTACAAATGTATATTATCAGGCATTTCTACGGTGGCCGAGAGAGGCCAATGCACTGCAAACTTAAGAAAACACATGCAAACAGAAAAACGACAGCAAATTAAGAAAACATCTTCATCAGTTTGACAACACAGGCGCTGCAAATCCTCGCAAAGCAAACACAAATACGGAAACGCGCTGCAAATTCTCACAACACAACCAACGCGCAGAAACAAGCAGCGAACACACGAAGGCACTGCAAACTAACTAACGCGCTGCATATTGCACGGTCCACAACGGAAATGTTTCAGGGGGACCTCAAAAAGTGACGAACTCATCTGGGACCTGATTATTTATATCACTATATTACCTGATTATTTATATCACTATTACCTTTAAATGATACTATACTATCACTAAAAGGTGATAGTTCACTGATAACACCTCTGCTCTGACCAACAGCCACTGAACAAATAATTAGGTCCCAGATGGGTTCGTCACTTTTTGAGGTCCCCCTGAATCATTTCCGTTGTGGACCGTGCTATATGCAGCACGTTAGTTAGTTTGCAGCGCCTTCGTGTGTTCGCTGCTTGTTTCTGCGCGTTGGTTGTGTTGTGAGAATTTGCAGCGCGTTTCCGTATTTGTGTTTGCGTTGCGAGGATTTGCAGCGCCTGTGTTGTCAAACTGATGAAGATGTTTTCTTAATTTGTTGTCGTTTTTCTTAGTTTGCAGCGCGTTGGCCTCTCTCGGCCACCGTACATTTGGCTGCTCTGCAGTGAGATTTGTTTAAACCATACTTGATTGATCAAAGGTAGAGATTGTATGTCTTATTATGAACACTAGATGGCACAGTGTGCAGCTGTATGCACATTTTGTGCTGAATGCACACTGTCCAGCTGAGTTTAGCTCTAACCCTAATTAAACACACCTAAACTAGCTAATCAAGGTCTTCGGGATTGCTACACACTTCCAGTCTAGCTGGAGATACCCTTTGTAGGAAAGTGGTTCTCAAGGAGAGTTTGAGACATGTTCTGTAAATGAAATACTAAAGAGTTAAGGTTTGTCTGGTTAACATGACCTAGCCCTTGCTGTTAGATGTTGTAACTACTGCATTATATGGGTGAAAGCACCTTTATACTTTGACAGTCATTCATTGAATAAATAGGCTTAATGGAATAAATAGTCTTTAATAGGCTTGTGTCTAAGGAGTTGTAATATTAAAAGATGTCACATGGAACTATGACTCAAATGTCTCAAAAAGTTTCAGACAAATGGCATTGAAGTTGTTGAAAATGGCACATTTTAATTTAATTTTGCTTTACATTTCACCCAAACTCCTCTATCACGGAATAAAACTAATATTTTACTGAGAAGTGTACAGTAGTTTGCATTATAGTACCAATATATAGCTACAGCATTGCAATGTTTAGTTAGTTACTGCCCAAAAGTGATGAAGAATAAAGAAATTATTAACTACTGATCAAGTGCATAACAATATAAATGTTACAACAGAAAATCATACATTATATGTATGACAGTAAAATGGCTCTAACATATTGACAGACAAAAATGATACAGTGCTTTTAAAAGTAAAGGTGTCAAGAACAGTGACTTCTGCTTCTCTGGAAATAACTACTGACAAGCAGTTTTATATTTACTTTTCTCACTTCTCACCTTCTCATACCACATTGCACGTTCATTTTCTTCTGCAGTTAAATATCATTGCATTGCAAAGAGGACACTGACAATGTGCTGACTGAAAAGACGGTATTTTACTTTTGATAGGAAACAAAGTCTTAGCTTTTAAAGTATAATCTTTTCAAAGTTTACAGTAATTTCACTGTTTAATGTGATCTCTTTTTTGGGGGGGGGGGGGACAAACACCAGCACTGATGGGTATTTCACACTAAAGCTATTCTGTGTAAAGCATAAGCCAAACTGTGAATATCATAAATCTAGAATGGAAAAACACTTTTAAACCACATGCTATTGACACATCAAGACAAACACACACTGACTTTTACCACAGATGTCCAGTAATAGACTTGTGCTCATGCAGACTATGTTTGTCTGGCCAACCGATCAAACCACACCTTTGTACAGATGGAAATATATCAGACCACAGCAGGTCTTATTCTTTACTTGCAAATTGTGCTGCTAGATTCTCAAAGTGGCTCTAAAAGTGGTAGAAGTAAATGACATACTTAAAGAACAATAGTAAAATTGCAATGCTAATATTTATGGCCATCTTAATTTCTTTGCTTTCAAATGTTAACCAATCAAGCTTTTATTTTGGTATAAAACCAAAGGGAGTTTTGCTGACTACAAATTTTATATTAAAAAAATAATAATATTTAATATTAAAACTTGCAGAGTATGCACATTTTTAGAAGAGTACAGCTGGATTCTGCAGTGTGTGAAGAAGTTTGATCATCTTCTAGTGACGACACGTGCATACACAACTTCATCCTCTTTAACATTCTGTAAAAAAAACATAATATATCATAATAATAGTAGTAATTAATAATAAAAAATAATAACAAACATTTGAAACCTGAACATTATAGGTTTGCTTTCAGGTCAGATATGCTTTGTAAGAAAAAAAAAAAAAATCAGATCCGAAAGCAGCTTGAGGAAAACATCAAATATTTTGATATCTCGTCAATATAACTTAGACATGCAAATATTTAAACAAATTCTATTACATTGGATCTTACCGATTTCTGTGCTTGTCTTTTGGTGAACGTTGTTTCAGTGTAAATTATCTCCTTTGGATGGGTATTAGCTGTTTAAACCAAAATCACAAAATAATTAAAACAGCAAAACTCAATCTTATCTAGATCTGTTTCATCACAACATGATGCATGAGCTAAACATGTTGGTTTTCACTTTGATATACATCACAATAGAAAAACCTTACATTTTAATCAAAGTTTAAACAATTTTGTTAATACACAATCATAGTCAAAAAGTTCATTGTTAAACATTTAATTGTGTTTGTACTGTACATAAATTACACTGTATTTCTACACTGTACAAATTTCAAAGATGACATTCTTGTTCAAAGCTTTCAAAGTTAAAGTGTTAATGCATAGACATGTTTAATGTTTACTTGTTTTTAGTAAGATTAATACATTAATTCATATATGTGACCCTGGACCACAAAACCAGTCTTAAGTCGCTGGGGTATATTTGTAGCAATAGCCAAAAATACATAGTATGGGTCAAAATTATTGATTTTTCTTTTATGCCAAAAATCATTAGGAAATTATGTAAAGATCATGCTCCATGAAGATTTTTTGAAAAATTCCTACTATAAATATATCAAAATGTAATTTTTGATTACTAATATGCATTGTTAAGAACTTAATTTGGACAACTTGAAAGGCGATTTTCTCAGTATTTTGATTTTTTTGCACCCTCAGATTCCAGATTTTCAAATAGATGTATCTCTGCTAAATATTGTCCTATTCTGACAAACCATACATCAATAGAAAGCTTATTTATTGAGCTTTCATATGATGCATATATCTCAGTTTTGTAATATTTAACCTTATGACTGGTTTTGTGGTCCAGGGTCACATATACATAACTGTTTCACACGCAAGTCCAGTTAATTTACCATTAAAAAGGAAAAAGAAATAAAACAACAACATTATTTGTAGATAATTATGAATCAATCTCATAGGAATGTTTAATAAAAGTAATTAGCTTTTTTTTATTGTGGAATGTGATTTTCATTAAAACATAAATTAGACATCAATAATTTAGATTTGTTTTGAGAAACATGGAATTGTATTTTGTGTGAATGAGATGAGTAAAAACCAATGCCATTTTATATAAATAATTGCCAAACCCAGTAACTACACATAATAGTATAGCTTCTTCCATAAGGAACTAGAGAGCGTATACAAGATTAATTGTGATTAAATCATAATCAGGAGTAATAAAAATGGTATTTTATTATACAAATCATTTTATTACATAAGTTTTAGTTGTAATAATACTTGTTTTGTAACACTTGCCTTGTTGATCAGGTTTTCTGCGTTTCCTGCAGATGCAGTATATCCCAACTGCAGCTGCAATCAACAGAGATCCAGCAGCAGCAGCAGAGATCACTGCTATCAGAGATACAGAGTCTGTAATGATATTGATTAATGTAAGTGAATGTGTTCATTTGATCTACTAGACAAGAGTAAATTAACGTATATCAGTGCTGCCGTACCTGCACATGGCTGACAGAGTTTGCTGATGTCCAGATGTTGAGTCTGGTTGCTGATGGGATTGTTGAGCACACAGCTGTAGGTGTTTTTATCCTGATATTCCACCTCCAGAGGTAGAGAGAGACTGATGCTGAGATCAGACGCACTGATGTTGGACAATAAACTGTTTCCTTTGTACCAGGAGAGAGTTACCCGATTCACACTGACCACTGAACACAGCAATAAACAATTCTGCTGTGATGATGATGATGAACAATCTCTGCTGATGACAGGAGCAGGCAGACGAGCTGAGAAAGAAGCATCAGATTTCACTTTAGATGTTTAATAATTACACTGTTTGAGATTCTAACATTGGGATGATTGATAAGAAGAAAAACATATAGTTTGGAAAAGGAAAATCTGGATTTAATGTGTATTTCAGACATATTTAGAATGCATATACTTTAAAGCTGTAACAAATAAAAGAAACCAATATTTAACTTACCATAGACAGTGAGACTGAAATCCTTGCTCACACTGTTGGTCAGTAGTTTATAGAGTCCAGCATGTTGAGTTGTGATGTTAGTGATGGTCAGAGATCCAGTTTGATGATCCAGCTTCAGTCTGTCTCTGAATCTTCCATCAAGAACATCATCATTTATAGTGATGCTGCCGGCCATTACATTGATTTGAGCTATTAAAGTGTTTTTAGCTCCAAACCTCCAGAGAATCAGATCCTCGTCTATTATTTCAGTAAGACCAGAGTTTAGAGTGACTGAATCTCCCTCCATCACTGACACTGACTTCAGTCCATCACCAAACACACCTTGAGAATAAAGAGTTTTCACAGATTAAAAGATAAATCATTTTATGGTGGCTTAACTAAGATATAGTTGTTGCTATTTAAAAGTGAAATGAACAAACAAAAGAGCAGCACAGACGCAAAACTTTATGAACTGTGTTTAACAGACAGAAAAAAAAAGAGAACAATGGAAGGTTTGAGAGAGAAAAGCACTGTTTAGAAGGTTGAGCTCCACAAAAATGATAACAACATAGATAAAATACTAAAATAAAAAACTCCAAGTTAAACCATGAACTAAATTAGTAAGAACACATAAAACATAATTCTAACTTACCAGCCAAATGCCACAAACACAAGTTGATCAAAACTACGTGAACCATTTTCTTTAAAATTACAACACTGGACGTTTCTGATAACTGCTTTGAGATGGCAGAACTAGCATGACTTTAAATCCACCCCTAACAGGAATTGCCCACCCTTTAGCTGACGTGCTCTCGCAGTGATCACATATATTGCAGTCATGGTATATTTGCTGGAAGCATTCTAGTTAAATCTATCTGTCTATCTATCTATTTATCTATCTATCTGGTATTCTTCTTGTAGCATTGTGCTCTTTTGTACGATGAAATAAGTCTCTTGACAGTTCTCTCCCATGTGGTTCCATTGTCAGCATTAATGCTGACAATGATTCTGTGGGCTATATAACATTTAATTGTCAAGAAATTACTGTTCTTTACCTGTTTTGGTTCAACATACCTGTTGATTGTTTTTTTTTTTTTTTCATTTATAATGAACATGTGTAGTGAAATTATGACAGTAACATAGCTCATGATTTATGCATGAGCATGATAGGAATCCTGTACTCAAACATCAGTGTTGATTGACTTTATTTTACTGTAAAATTGTTCTGTGTGGAGAAGATGAAGTTCATATTACCAGGAAGAGTTTTGTTTCACCCACAAACTAAACTACTGACAAATACAACTGATGTCTGTCCAATTTGTCCAAAAATAGACACTCTAATGCAGAAAATTTGTCCACACAATTGATCAGACCACATCTTTTTACTTCTGTAATTAACTGAGATCACAGCAGGATTGAACGAACTGTGTGCTGAAGTGTTTCATGCTTTCAGTGATTTACATTCTCTCCTTTAGAAAAAGTCTGTTTAAATGTATCATTGAGAAATTGTCAGCTGGTTTCTCTTATTAAATACAGCTGAGGGAAATACTCTGCACCCAGTGATATTTTATAGGCTAACTGCTTAAAATTATTTGTGTGTGGATTTATTATCACCTTGATGGCTCTTTGTTATACGGATTATGCACCAAATGCAGACATGATAATTAAATAGCCTAAGAAAAAATAAAACAGGCACTTTGGTGTCCGAGCTAAAGTCTGCTCGCTACATGGTCCTTCCTGGTTGGCGCTTCAGATCAAGCTGATTGGTCAAGCCTGAGAAACTTTCACTTTCATTTGACCAGAATTAGTACTATGCATTAGGTACCTTAATTTGACCTCAGAAATAACGGTCATTGTCATTTCATCTGTGTAAATAAGCAATCTGACGCGTTTTTAATTATTGTACTAATAATATCGCTACTCTGAATATCAAAAACTAGTCTACGTTACTTAAGTGAAAAGATGCATTAAGGGAGGGGTTTTCCCCGCGAGACAGGAAAAGAAAGCAACGACATACTCCATTACAACCGAGCGAAGCACCAACAATCCTAATTTTCAGTATTTTCTGTTCATCAGAGGAACGGCAGTTAAAATGATGGGAAGCTATATTGTTCTCATTCTTTTTGCTTTTCTCGTTGATGGTAAGACATTCATTTGTTTCCGTGGGCTATTTTCAACCCTTTGCGTTTTCGACGATGAAAAATGACGCATTTTCAAATGTGCCCATCAACATTTGACTTAAAAATGTTGCCTTTTATTCAGCGCTGTTGTGGACATTAGTATAACACATGAATACAAAAATATTACTCGTATGAGTCAATTTTATGGATGATTTTTTTTTTTTTTTTTTTTTTTTAATTATCCCTGTTCTGGACTGTATAATGGCGGACATAGTTGTGACTTCTTTTTTCGTAACGCTTAAATGTGATCGCTGAATTCTAGCTATGTAATGTAATAATAATAAGATGAATTATGAATCTTAATGTTCAGGTTTCTGGTCTGGATAAATAAAATATTAATAAGATAGTGATTGGTTGAATTTAAATAATAATGACCCATTTGTATATTTCAACATAACATTGCATATTTAACATTAAACACAGCATATTTAAACATTCAGAAAAATTGATTTACGTAATCGATCAACAGGGGGATGAGGTGATATGTATTAGTTAAAATTTTACTTTATTCACCATAGTGGAATATCATTTGATATTTCTGTAAAAACAAATAAAAATAAAAATGTTTATATATATATATATATATATATATATATTGTTATATATCATAATATAAGCGGTATAATAGCATCGGTATATAATATTTGACATCATGGACTATATGGACTATATCGCAAAACCAAACAAAACACCATGAGATACTTTCACTTTCATTACACCCTAATTTGACGTAAGAAATACCGGTTATTGTCATTTAATCTTTTTTTCTAAATTTATAACGCTACTCTGGATATCAAAATCTAGTCTACGTTACTTAAGTGAAAAGATGCATTAAGGGAGGGGTTTTCTCCGCGAGACAGGAAAAGAAAGCAACGACATAGCTTACTCCATTACAACCGAGCGAAGCACAAACTATCCTAATTTTCAGTATTTTCTGTTCATCAGAGGAACGGCAGTTAAAATGATGGGAAGCTATATTGTTCTCATTCTTTTTGCTTTTCTCGTTGATGGTAAGACATTCATTTGTTTCCGTAGGCTATTTTCAGCCCTTTGCATTTTCCGCGATGAAAAATTAATCATTTTCAACTGTGCCCATCAACATTTGACTTAAAATATTGCCTTTTATTCAGCGCTGTTTTAGACATTAGTATAACACGTGAATAAAATGAAATTGCTCGTATGAATCCACTTTGAATGGAAATGGTTTTGTTTCTTTAGTTCTTCCTGTTTTGCACTGTAGAAATGGCGGACAGTTGTGACGCAGTTTCTTTAAACGCTTGTGTTCGCTGATAAACATGATTTTAATACAAGGCACTGCAGGCAAAATTTTTTTGTTTTTGTTTTTGTTGTTATATATATAAAATAATATTTAAAATAACCTCTTTAAAACATTGTGATGGATGACAAAAGGAAATTTGCCCTTTGTGTTGCTTTATAGGCCTATTTATATTCATGTAAAACAGGAAGTCTTGCCTGGCTTAATTATTTTCTATATAGCCACCCTGGTTTCCTAAAAAAGTTAATATGAATATAGATCTTAAGAAATTTTACTCAATTTCAATGACTGCAAATAATTGTGGCCAATGGGTATTCGTGATGTGATTTTGTTGAAAAGGTAATTTTTTTATGATTTATTTAAACTGATTTGTATTTCCTTTCCTATTTTTATTTGAAAGATCAAAAAGATACACAATACACAATAATCATTATTTTCAAAACCTTTGATTATATTTTGGGTGCCAATATAATTTTGACTATGACTCTATTTTTCATATATGTATATAACAGCGGCTTTATGGATAACATACTAAATTATAATAATATAAATATTGCAAAACTGATAACAACAGCTGATTGCAAGATTTTGTGCAAGTCATTGCAAAGATATTTCTAGACATTCCTTTTTTTTATCTGACACCTGATGTGTGTTTGCTTTGCTTGCTTTAAAAAGGTTTCACTTGTTCAGTAACTTGCTATTTTGGTGCTGTTGTTGTTTTATTGCAGTCTTTTTTTCCACTGCTGTTGTTTTCCTTTGATTTGCTTCTCAGGTCCATACAATTTTAAGCTTTTCTTAGTTCATTTCATATAGGCAACCTCTTTCATGCAATTCAGATTAGCAGTTGGTTTTGAATTAATCTGGTTTATTTTAGCTCAGGGCTCCATAGTCCAGAAGTTAGTAATCTGTATTTATGTGTTTCAGAAAGCTATTTATTTTTAAACCATGATTAACTATTCTAGATTAAGCCTACTACTGTCTTAATTTAAACCATGTCCAGGAAACCGCCCCTTAGAGTTCAAGCTTTCACTGCATGATTTAATTTATTAAAATAAATTTAGAATTCCCCCAAAATTCAAGATATGGGGTGAAGTAGCCAGGGTATTACTTGTAATCTGATATAGTTAATAAATGTCACACGTTTTTTTCTCCAAATATCAACACGATTTTATACAACAATTCAACAATCAAGAAGTTAATATTAGGTGACTTACATTTTAGACACAATAGTTCCTGTTTTTTCTCTATTTCACCATCAATTTTTTCCTCAGAATCATTTCAAAGCAGTTTTCAATGTTCTGTTTTTAAAACCTCAAAACATTTATGCATTTGTAACTTCAGGTTAAATGCATGCATGTATTCATCTAAATTAGGGTGGCCATATGTACCATTTTTAGGGGACACGTTCTGGCCAGACTTGTTTTCCTGTTTTCATACTTGCTGAAAGTGATGATCTAAAAGTAGATTGTGCACTGGAAAGACAAAATGTGTGTAAACAGCCCTATAGTGTTTTACTATTTAGATTGAATTTATTGATTAAATGTAAGCATTTGAAATGAAAGATAATGCTTACATGTACTTGAAAAATGGGCTTATAAAGGAAAAAAAAATGCCCATAAACGTTCAATCAATTTAAACATATTGAAAAAGGTAATTTCTGTTACTTCTGCAAACTAACACACTTCACAGAATATGAAGAATATAAAAAAGCTTTGGGATTCAGCTGTCCAAAGCAATCCTATACCTCCCAAAATACCAGTACAGTACACACAATATTAATTAGAAAGTAATACTGCCTAATAATAGTCATCATCTTGACATCATTACAGGCATCAGCCACATGACATCTCTGACTATTGTTGACAAACAATACTGTTGTCTATCTGCACAACCCTACCCTACAGTATAATGTAATTCTATACATTTGGTCCCCACAATATATGTGCAAGGTACAGATGCGTGCACACACACACACTTGTAACTGTTAATTTGTGTTTGCAGGCATGTTTGGTGAAACAGGTGAAGTGAAATCAGTGAAGGAGGGGGATCTTGTCATTCTAAACACTGATATTACCAAAGAAGAACAAGAAGTAGTGAAGTGGTATTTTAATGGCATTCGCATAGCTGTGATCAATGGACATCCAAGTAGTAGTTGTTTATATGATGGTGAAGGCGGGAGATTCAGAGGAAGACTGGTGGTGGACTGTAAGACTGGATCTCTGAACATCACAGAGACCACAACTGAACACGCTGGACGTTATGAAGCAGAGTTCATCGGAAACGAGACCTCAGGGAAAACGCAAAAGTTGACCATAACACCCAAATGTGACAGCACAAAAATTGTCCCAAAACAAAACATTCTTGGCAAGATCATAAAAACATTCAGTCTGAATGTCATTGGTGAGTCATTTAATGTAATTTACCCTGTAATTATTGATTTTTTTATTTTGGACTGTTTGAACAGTAATCTCCAGACCTGTTTAATGTCTTTTCTTCTGTGTTATTGTTCCATAACGTGTTTTATGCAAAAACTTTAAGACACTTTTTCTGCCTGCTTAACACAGCCTATATTAGTATTGTGACACTGCAGGGAGTTTGTTCCCTGTTTTTACAAGTTTTCCTTCAGCTACAAATGAACAGAACTGGCATAAAAAAGTAATTTCTTTAATATGAAATATTGTGTTCTTTTGTGTTTCATTTTTATTTTCTTATGTTTTCCAGCTTCTAATTTGAACAAAAATCAGTTAATTGAATGACTTAATGACTCGATGTCAATTTTTTTTTTCCTCAAATCATTTCAAATATCAGTTTCTATGTTTTCTTTTTAAAAACTCAAAACACTTACGCATTTGTAACTTCAGGTTAAATGTATGCATGCATTCATCTAAATTAGGGTGGCCATACGTACCATTTTTAGGAGACACGTTCTGGCCAGGCTTGTTTTCCTGTTTTCATACTTGCTTAAAGTGATGATCTAAAAGTAGATTGTGCACTGGAAAGATAAAGTTAGTGTAAACAGCCCTATAGTATCTTACTATTTGGATTGAATTGCTTGATTAAATGTAAGCATTTGACATGAAAGATAATGCTTACATTTATTGAAAAATTGGCTTATAAAGGAAAAAATGCCCATAAAAGTTCAATCAATTTAAACATATTGAAAAAGGTAATTTCTGTTACTCCTGCAAACTAACCGCTGCACAGAATATGAAGAATATAAAAAAGCTTTGGGATTCAGCTGTCCACAGCAATCCTATAACTCCCAAAATACCAGTACAATACACACAATATTAATTAGAAAGTAATACTAGCCTAATAATAGTCATCATCTTGACATCATTACAGGCATCAGCCACATGACATCTCTGACTATTGTTGACAAACAATACTGTTGTCTATCTGCACAACCCTACCCTACAGTATAATGTAATTCTATACATTTGGTCCCCACAATATATGTGCAAGGTACAGATGCGTACACACACACACACACACACACACACACACACACACACACACACACTTGTAACTGTTAATTTGTGTCTGCAGGCATGAAATCAGTGAAGGAGGGGGATCTTGTCATTCTAAACACTGATATTACCAAAGGAAAACAAGAAGTAGTGAAGTGGTATTTTAATGGATTTCGCATAGCTGTGATCAATGGACATCCAAGTAATAGTTGTTTATATGATGGTGAAGGCGGGAGCTTCAGAGGAAGACTGGGGATGGACTGTAAGACTGGATCTCTGAACATCAAAGAGATCACAACTGAACACACTGGACGTTATGAAGCAGAGTTCATCAGAAACTCAGGGAAAACGCAAAAGTTGAACAGAACATCCAAATGTAACAGCACAAAAATTGTCCCAAAACAAAACATTCTTGGCAAGATCATAAAAACATTCAGTCTGAATGTCATTGGTGAGTCATTTAATGTAATTTACCCTGTAATTATTGATTTTTTATTTTGGACTGTTTGAACAGTAATCTCCAGACCTGTTTAATGTCTTTTCTTCTGTGTTATTGTTCCATAACGTGTTTTACTGCAAAAACTTGGTCATTTAAGACACTTTTTCTGCATGCTTAACACAGCTTATATTAGTATTGTGACACTGCAGGGAGTTTGTTCCCTGTTTTTACAAGTTTTCCTGCAGCTACAAATGAACAGAACTGGCATAAAAAAGTAATTTCTTTAATATGAAATATTGTGTTCTTTTGTGTTTCATTTTTATTTTCTTATGTTTTCCAGCTTTTGATTTGAACAAAAATCAGTTAATTGAATGACTTAATGACTCGATGTCAATTTTTTTTCCTCAAATCATTTCAAATATCAGTTTCTATGTTTTGTTTTTAAAAACTCAAAACACTTACGCATTTGTAACTTCAGGTTAAATGTATGCATGCATTCATCTAAATTAGGGTGGCTATACGTACCATTTTTAGGGGACACGTTCTGGCCAGGCTTGTTTTCCTGTTTTCATACTTGCTTAAAGTGATGATCTAAAAGTAGATTGTGCACTGGAAAGAGTTAGTGTAAACAGCCCTATAGTATCTTACTATTTGGATTGAATTTCTTGATTAAATGTAAGCATTTGACATGAAAGATAATGCTTACATTTATTGAAAAATTGGCTTATAAAGGAAAAAATGCCCATAAAAGTTCAATCAATTTTAACATATTGAAAACGTTAATTTCTGTTACTCATGCAAACTAACCGCTGCACAGAATATGAAGAATATAAAAAGCTTTGGGATTCAGCTGTCCACAGCAATCCTATACCTCCCAAAATACCAGCACAATTCACACGCTCAGCAAATTATTGTCTAGTTATTGTTATCGACAAAGTTCCAGAAAATTTTGAGCTATCAACTTTGTATCATTATCGCACACCCTTACAGTAGTGTTGGGCAATGTGCTTCATAGTCAGCACACACACACACACACACACACAGTTGTAACTGTTAATTTGTGTCTGCAGGCATGAAATCAGTGAAGGAGGGGGATCTTGTCATTCTAAACACTGATATTACCAAAGGAAAACAAGAAGTAGTGAAGTGGTATTTTAATGACATTCTCATAGCTGTGATCGATGGACATCCAAGTAATAGTTGTTTATATGATGGTGAAGGCGGGAGCTTCAGAGGAAGACTGGGGATGGACTGTAAGACTGGATCTCTGAACATCACAGAGACCACAACTGAACACGCTGGACGTTATGAAGCAGAGTTGATCAGAAACGAGACCTCAGGGAAAACGCAAAAGTTGAACGGAACATCCAAATGTAACAGCACAAAAATTGTCCCAAAACAAAACATTCTTGGCGAGATCATAAAAACATTCAGTCTGAATGTCATTGGTGAGTCATTTAATGTAATTTACCCTGTAATTATTGATTTTTTTATTTTGGACTGTTTGAACAGTAATCTCCAGACCTGTTTAATGTCTTTTCCTCTGTGTTATTGTTCCATAACGTGTTTTACTGCAAAAACTTGGTCATTTAAGACACTTTTTCTGCCTGCTTAACACAGCTTATATTAGTATTGTGACACTGCAGGGAGTTTGTTCCCTGTTTTTACAAGTTTTCCTGCAGCTACAAATGAACAGAACTGGCATAAAAAAGCATATTTCTTTAATATTAATTATTGTGTTCTTTTGTGTTTCATTTTTATTTTCTTATGTTTTCCAGCTTCTGATTTGAACAAAAACAAGAATGAAGACCGAATATCACCACAGGACAAAGAGATTGAAACAAGTATGTTTTGTCAAAGTAGAACAAATCACACAAAGTATACTACTATGTAATTATAAATGTAACTTGTTCTAAAGGGGTGAGTGTTTTTCTCATATTTTCTGTCAGTCATGTTCAGGTGTGTGTCAGCAATCATATTACTGTCATTACTATTTACATAGTACATTTCTTACACAAGGTAATTCAAAGTGCTTTGCATAAAAAAACTACACTGTAAAAAATGTGCTGTAGTTCTGCAGCTGGTTGCCAGTAACTTACTGTAGATTTTTAATTTATGTTATTTACTGGCAACAGTTTGTTCAAAGTTAAATGAACATTAAACATTAACAAGTCTTTGTCTTTACAGAATAAAACTATAAAATAACAACCTACTGCAAAGCATTCTGGGAACCAGAAACCTTCATCAACCTTTTTCTGTTTTTTTCCTTCAGATTTTGGTTCCCAGAATGCTTTGCATGAGGCTGTTATTTTAGTTTTATTCTGTAAAGATAAAGACTTGTTAATGTTTAATGTTCAATTAACTTTGAACAAACTGTTGCCAGTAAATAGCATAAATTAAAATCTACAGTAAGTTACTGGCAACCAGCTGCCAGTAATACTGTAATTTCTACAGATTTTGTTTACAGTGTAAAAATTGTAATTGAAAAGGGTTCATGCTTAAAAAACCCTTAATGGAAATATTTAAGAAAATGAATTGAATTGAAGAAAGTTTTACATTAAATTGAATATAAAAGAACTAGCTGCTTAATATAAACAGTACAGAACTGAAAATGTGCTCAATCAGGCAATACACATAAAAGATGTATTTTCAATCTGGTCTTATGAGTAGCTATTTAGAGGCACATCTGACTTCCTCCGGAAGCTGGTTCCATCTCATATTTTAAATGAACTCTAGGTGTTAATTACTGGTTTGATCCTTGCGATCTGAGAGCTCTCTTTGGTTTTAAACCATATCTAATGTGAAATCATCTCTGTATGTTATTGATAAATGCTTGACATTTACACATCACAGCTGAAAAAGTGTCCAGAGAATAGTTCATATAAATATGTTGTAAAAACATATCCAGAATCACTCAAACTAATCTATTCCAGATTCATGTCTGTCTTCAGGTGCTGTAGTAGGAATATCTGTTGCTGTTCTGCTGGCAGCTGTAGCTGCAGCTGCTGTTGTTGGTGTGAAGACCTATTTCTACAGGATGTCCAAAAAGGGCAAGTATCACCTACTGATACTAAATTGAGAGGAAAACGTCTTAATTTAGCAAAATTAATGTTTGTGTTTGATGATTTTTCTAAACAGTCATGAAGAAAAACAACCAAGGGCTTCTGCACAAGTCTAAGGATGAGGTAAGATGCTGTACCACTGTGGTGTGTCTTTATAGATCTGTGTTTGATTTCACTTGTACTGACAAAATCATTCCGATAAGAAAAACATTTCAAACTGTTTCATTCACCAATTGATGACGGATGTGTGGATCTTTTGACTTTCTTTACCTGTAAATTACATTGTTAATTTCTCCTTTTTTTACCTGTTGTTGTTGTTTTCTTTCAGGCAGAGAATGGTGAAAGTCACATGATCTGAAAGGATCACAACAGCTTGTGGAAACATTTTTTTGGCTTATTATTTGAAATTTGCAGCTTATAATCCTGCAGTACATATAATATTTTAGGCTGCAGTTCCTTTGCTGTTATAGTTCATGTAATATGTACTTTTTGTTTGTTTATGGTTGTGTGTTACTTAAGTTCTTAAGGTTTTAAACCGAACCTGAATGCTGTGCATCAAGAAATGTACCTCATTGTTTCATGAATCAATTTTTCTTTCTAAGTGATTTGTATGTAAATAATCAATTAACATTTTTGGCTGTCCTCCTAAATTTATAAAACATG